>NW_024402057.1:0-11248 GCF_016859285.1 Xiphias gladius
GCGCGCTCGGTGACCCCGGTGCCGAACTGACCTTTTGCCCAGCACCCCTGCATACTTGCGGGCGCAGCTGCTGGCAATGAGGATCCTGCCTGCAGGGAACCGGCGCGTCCAGTCGGTCTTGCGCTCGAACGAGAACGAGTACAGGTGGACGGGACGTCGCACGCCGCGCCCGGGCAGGTGTTGTCCTGCCAGGTGCCGCCGGAGCTCCTGCGTCTCCAGGATTGACCACGCGGACGCCTGCCCGCCGGAGCCGGATCGCCATCCGATCCCGCCGAACCCGCTACCGATGATCACCACGCTGTGCGCTATGGCCGTCCTGAACCTCAATTTGTTTGCGGTACCCCGAGCGTAGGTGACCATGAGGTCACTGACCAGGTGTCGTGATCGCCCGGTTTCTGTCGGTCCTGTCTGCCAGCATCGCGCCATGCTCTACGACATTCTCGTCGCCGAGCCTCGTCCGGACGACGGCCTGGACGGCGTGCGGCTCGCCGCCCTCGCCGACGCCCCGCTGGGCGCTCGACCTCCTCGCGCCCGTGGCCCGGCCAGAGCTGCTCGACCCCCCCGGCTCAGCTTCCAGACAAGGCGGACGAGCTCCTGCATTGCGGGCTGCCCGACAAGCGGCACGAGAAGAAGTGGCCTGGATCCGCACGGAGTTCGGAAGCGGCTGCCGTCCTGCCTGACGCCGAGGGCAGGGCCTTTCGTAGGGCGTTCCTGCTCAAGATCACCGACCCGGCGATCACCTGCCGGCTCGACCGCTGAGCACCGCAAACGATCACCGAAACACCGGCGACCCGCCGCGCCTTCTGGAAAGATCACCCCGGCGTCAGACGACTCTGCCGACCTCCGCGCATCTGGACGCGCTCAACGCGCCGCGGCCGACCTGCGTTTCGGCGCCGCTGCACGCTGGAACTCCTGGCCGCCCCCCGCTGCCCGCGACGAGGTGCTGCGCCGGGTGCGCTGGTACGCGACGAAGGAGCGGACCTCAATGGCGGCTGGCCGTTTCGACCTGCCGCTGCGCGCCGAGCCGGGCGGCTGCCGTGGGGCTGCCGCGCGTTTCCGGCGACCCGGGCGTCATCCTGCTGTTGACGATCGCCCGCCGCGCCGCCGGGTGACCCGCGAGTTCGGAGCCGTCCGCCAAGCTCGCGGGCGGGGCTGCCAACGCTTCGGCGAGTTCACTGACCCCCGCGCCCTGGACGTGCTGCGCGGGCTGAGCTGTGACGTCCGGCTACCGGGCCCGGCTGGCAGATCGCCGCGCCGTCGAGGCGGCGGCGGCCCGCCGCGCATCACCCCCTGCGCAGCTGGTGGAGCGCGGCGTCCCCGCGCACGGGCCCGGCCGCGACGGCTCGCCTGCCCGGCGACATCGGCGCTTACCAGGCGGTGCGCGCTCGTCATCGCGCCGACCTGTTGACCGTCCGGCTCACCTTCACCGGCGCCGACGGCCGGCCGCTGCGCACCGTCCCCGGCGCCTAAGGTCCTGCTCCGCCGCCGAGATCAAAGGAGCTGAAGTCGCTGGTGGCGCAGGTTCGCGCGACGCTCGCCGCCGAGCGGACCCGGGTCGAGGCGCTGATGGCGGTCGAGCGCCCTGGCCGTACGCCGAGTGGTGCCGGGCATACCGCGACTACCCTGTCACCGGCGCGGCCGCAGCGCGGCCTGGTCTGGGAGTTCGAGGCGCGCCGGGCGGCGTCTGCACGCGGCCACCCCCGGCGAGGACGTGCTGGTGACGGTGGACGGCCGGGCGCTGCCCGCGATCTGACTGCCGGGGCGCGCGTCGGTTGTGGCATCCCGCGCGGCCTTCCTGGGCGCCGTGCGGGCCTGGCGCGGCTGTGACTGGCAACCGGATGGCGCAGCCGTTCAAGCAGGCGTTCCGGCGAGACCTACCGGGCACGCTGAAACGGAACGGGTCAGTGCCGGCGCCGGCCCCGGCCCGGGGTTCGACGGCGAGCTGCGGCGGGTCTTCGCCGAGGGCGAGTGGCGGGTCAGCCACCACGACGGCACCCGGTTCGAGCGCGGGACCGCCGGCTGCTGGCGGAGGTCTGCCCGGCGACGCTGCCGTTGGTGTTCGTAGCGAGGGGACCCGGGAGGTGGACCTGTTCCTGCGGGTCACCGCGCTCGCCGAGGAGGAGCCGTTCGGCGCGCCGTCCGCGAGCGCGGAGATCCGCGGCGACGTGCTGCGCCGCGTCCTGCTCCGGCACTAGGATCGCTGGCGCCGCTGCGCGGTCGACGGCCGGTTCTCGTCGTCCGGGGCGAGCTGCGCACCTACAAGATCCACCTGGGGTCGGCGGTGCTGATGGAGCCCGGCAAACACCCGGCTGAGCGCCGAGCCCGCCCACACCAAGCCGGGGCCGAAGGCGGGGCTGTTCCGCCGTTCGAGGACGAGCGGCTCACCCAGATCATCGGCCCGCCGCGCTGCTCGCCGCCGACCACAGGATCACTGACGAGACGCTGTTGCGGCAGATCAGGAGGGGCGCTCTGATGACCCTTTGCCGCGCGGCTGCTGCGCGCTATGACCGCCCCCTGACCGCGCCGACATCGAGGGGTTCCAAGCGGCTGGTACGGCGAGATCGGGTGGCCCTCCGACGCCGAACTCGGCGGCCCTCCTGCCCGTCGCCTTCAGCGGGTTGCCGCGCGCCCGACTGCAGCGTCTCTTTGACTGCGTCCGGTTCATGGTGGTGGAGGACGAGGAAGAGCTGCCAGCTGCGCCACGCCGGAGGTGCAAGGAGCGGATGTTCCGCGGCGCCGTCGACGGGCTGACGGCCCGCGGGCCGACATCGCCCCTGGGCGCGGCGGCGCTATGCGCTGCCACGGCCCGTGGCCCGATATCGCCGGGCCTGGCGGGCACGCTGGTCGAGTTCCTCTCGACCACGACCGTGCTGATAAGCCCTTCGCCATCCCGCGGTCGGCGGGCCTGCGGGAGACGACGTCCTGCGGCGCACCGCCGAGGCGCCTCCGCCGCGGGAGGAAGGGCGAGATCGCGCTCGACGAGCCTGACGTGGCTGTCCGGCTCGCGCCCGGGGAGCGGGGTCCTGCTGGGCCGAGGTGGGCCCGGAGCCGCGCCTACGACTCCCCGCCGCCCCCTCCTGGACGCCTGGGGAGCGTTGTCGTTGCGATCCCTGCCTACACCTGAAGCCCGCCCGCGGTGCCCTGGAGATTGCGGGCGTCGCGCACGCGCGATCCAGACGGCGAGGTCCCGTACCGGGCCGACCAGGCGTTCACCGCCGACGAGGTCGAGACGCTGGCCGCGCCGCGCGCCTTGCTGCTGGCGGACGAGCCGGCTCCCCGCCTCTTTCGACCGCCTTCCTGACGCGTCTCGATCGCGCTGACCCAGGCGCGGACGCTGCCGTCGCAGGCGCTGCTGTACGAGATCGTCCGGGCTGCGCTGGACTTCCTGACGCCTGAGCTGGTCGCCGCGATCCGGCACGTCCGGCGGAACGTCCGGCACGCGGGCGTAGCCCACAGCCGACAAGATGCCTGGGTTAGCTGCCGACGCGGGCTCCTGGCCGAACGCGCCGAGGTCGCCCTCCGCCTGCCCGACCCCGGTGCCGCGATCTCGGCGGCTACACGGCCGGAGATCACGGTCGCCGCCAAGGCCGAGCTGACGTTCGAGTAGCGACGGCGGCGCTGAAGGGCGTCCCGCGCCCGTCCGCCGCGACCACAAGGACGAGCTGAAGGAGCTGCGCGACCACGTCAAGCGCATCGGCGCCCAGCTCGCCACGCTCGTGCGCGCCCTGGAGGGCGGCTTCACCGCCGACGCGACTCCACCTCTTCGGCCGGTGGCGGACACGCTCGTCCACCACACGATCGCGCCGGTCTGGCGGTGCGCGGGCTGATCTGGGAGGTCGAGACTGCCCTGGCGAATGGGAGGCCGTCCTGCCCGAGGCCGGCGGGATCCCGGACGCCGCCGAGGACGCGCCCGTCCGGCTGTGGCACCCGATCAGATCGGAGCCGGACGAGGTGCGGGCCTGCGCGACCTGCTCGTCGAGCGGCGGATCAGGCAGCCGTTCAAGCAGGCGTTCCGGGAGATTCACTGCTCACCCCGGCCGAGGAGGAGACCGGGACGTACTCCAACCGGTTCGCCGCGCACCTCGTCCACTACCGGCGGATGTTCGCGCTGTTCCGGCGCGCGGTTGACCAGCGCCCTGCTCGGCCCGTGGGACGGCGGCGGTGCGGACGAGGCGGCCCGACCCCTCGCGGCGGGGAGTGGCGGGTCTGTTCTCGCACGTCTCCCGCCGACGGGGAGCACGAGCAGGAGATCGCCGGCACGAACTGGGTGTTGCCCGACTGCCGCGCGGACGGCGCTTCCGGCGGACTGCGCGCGGCTCGCCGACGTCCCGCCGCTGGTGTTCAGCGAGGCGATGCGCGACGTCGACCTGTCTGTCGGCGTGACCTCGGGATCGCCGCCGAATTCGATAGGAGGATGGCGAGGCCCGCGACTACTGGGTCCGCGCGCGGGTACGCCGAGCCGAACGAGACCACCTGACCTGCGCTGACGCGCTGGCGCGCATCCTGCCCCTGCACGAAGATCGCCGGACCGCTGCTCGCTCGACGGCCGGCACCTGGTCGTCCGCGGCGAGCTGCGCACCTACAAGATCCACTCTGGGGTCGGCGAATGTGGATGGAACTGACGACGCGTTCCTGTGCATCGTCCCAGAGCGGCTGCTTCGCCCGGCGGGGTGTTCCTGCCGTTCGGAGGAGGAGCGGCTCGCCGATCCTCAGCAAGGCGTTCTTGCTCGCCGCCGACGACAAGATCACCGACGAGTCGATCCCGACGCAGCTCAAGCGAGGTGCCCACGGCCCGCCGTGACGTTCAAGGACGAGACTGCGACTGGGCGGCTCCGTCGCTGAGGTCAGTCGATACTGCCGGAGTGATGACCGTCCGCGAGCTGATCCGGCTCTGGTCTGCGAGGAGGTCGCCTGCGCCAACGCGCGGCCGTCCGACCGGTTCAACGGCCTCGTCCGGCCCGACGGCGCCGAGGCCGAGCTGAACGGCTACCGGCTGCGCGAGCCGCGCCGCGTCGACTGGGAGCGGTAGGCCGAGATCGCCGAGGCGGCGTTCCGCGCCAACGGGTTCTTCTGTCCCCGCGCCGGCGACCGCCAGGTCGAGGACTCCGACGAGGAGATCGACTCACCAGCATCCCGACCTGGGTGTTCACTGCTGGTGGCGCTCGCGGCGGCTGCCGCCGGCCAGCTCCGCCCAGCAGGCAGGCCGAACTCGTGGGCCCGGATGCCGGCCTGGAAGCGGGACTCGGCGTCCAGCAGCGGAGGATCTCCGCGACGCGGCGTCGCCGGTAGGTGCGCGGCGACATGCCGAGTCGCCGCGCGGCCGCCTCGTCCTTCAGCCCCTCGCCGAGCAGCGCCGCAGGATGCCGGCTCTCGCCGGTCAGCGCGGTGGCCGGTCGCGGCGGGAAGTCGGCGAGGTCGTACGCCGTCTCCCAGGATCGCCTGGTACAGCGACACGACGCCCCTCCACGACGCCCGGCGACCGGACCACCGTACACTCGCGCACGCCGCGGCGGGCTCCAAGCAGGATCGCGTGACCCGCCGGTCCACGATGATGGTCTCGTGCGCGAGCGGGCCGTGCAGATCCGCACCTCGACCCCCTGGCGCGGGCCAGCTCCACCAGCCGTCAGCCGACGCCCTGTCCGCGAGCGCCGCCGGGTGTAGAGCTTGCGGATCGTCGGGCCCCGGCCCGGCGCGGTGCCGCGCGGCGACGATCGCCTCCACAGCGCCCCGCATCGCCCACGTGCATAAACCCGTCGCGGCGCAGGCGAACTCCCTCGCACGCCTCGAACAGCCGCCCGGCGCGCCTGCTGACCAGCCCGCCTCACTGCGCAGCACGACGTTCCGGTCCACATCAACGCTCATCCCCGTCCGAGTTCGCGCCACACGCTGCTGGCAGCAAGCTGCCAGCGGCTCGCCGCGCCCGCCGGCGCGGCACCGTGGAGGGCATGACGACAGACAACACCTTCGACATCGGCGGCGACCTCCGGTGAAGCGCATGGGCTTTCGGCGCGATGCGGCCGCCCGTCAGCTCCCTCAACGGCTCCGCCGAACGACCCTGAGACCGGGCGGAAGATCCTGCGCTGCGCCGTCGAGCCGGAAGTGCCGATTCACATCGACACCGCCGCGTTCTACTACCACCAGATCCTGGCGCCGCGCCAACGAGCTGATCCGCGAGGCGCTGAGCCCCTACCCGTCCGGCCTGGTCATCGCCACTCGTTGTCGGCCTGTACTGGGGACCGGGCGACCCGTACCCGTCTGGGTCAGCTGCTGACGTCCGGGCTGCGCGCTGAGGTCGAGCGGAACCTGCGCGCGAGCCGGACGCGACCACCTGACCTCGTCTACCTCCGGCACGGCGGGATGAGGAGTTTGCCGGACGAGTCGATCGGCGAGCGGTTCGCGGTCCTGCCGACCGCGTGAGGAAGGCGAAGTCCCATCCGGCACCCGGCCTGAGCCACGTCAGCGCCGCGTAGCTGCCGAGGCGCGGAGATCGCCCTGGTCGCCGCGCTCCAGAACCGCTTCGACATCACCCAGCCGGAGGACGCCGGAGCTGCTGGAGACCTGCGAGCGCGAGGGCACGCCTACGCGTTGCATTTCCTGCTCGGCGGCTTCTGGCATCCCCTGACGACGCCCGCGTCAACGTTGTCGCCGCCGCGCACGGCGCACCGTCCTGCAGGTGCCTCGCGGCCTGTTGGCCCGTCGCCGGTGATGCTGGGCTATCCCCGGCACCGGCTCACCGACCACCTGGAGGAGAAACATGGCTGCCGCCGGCTCCGTCCTCACCGCCGCGAACTGCCGCGTTGCGGAGCTGACCCCGGCCCTGCCTGCACCGTCTACTCACGGCTTTGCCGATCAGGGGAGATGATGTCGACGACGCGGCTGCTGGTGCTCGGCGGGGTACGGCGGTTCGCGGGCGCACGGCTACGAGGTGCGCCGCGAGCTGATGTCGTGGGGCTCGGACGAGGGCCCACGTCAACCCCGGCTCGATCTACCACGCGCTGGAGGCAGCTCGCTGGCAGTGGGCCTGCTGCGCGCCCACGACGTGGGAGGGGAGAGCGAGGCCGGGCCGCCGCACACCGACTTACGAGATCACCGACGCCGGCCGGGCGGAGTTCCTGCGGCTGCTGTGTTTTGGCCCGCCACCGTCGACATCCGCCATCCGGAGATGCTGACGGCCGCTTCGGGTTCTCACCGAGCTGCCGCGCGCCGAGGCGGTCGCGCTTGCTGCGCCGGCGGCTGGACGGGCTGGCTGGCTACAGCGCGTCCGTCGCGCTGCATCTGGCCGAGCAGGACCTGGCCGACCACCTGCGCGAGCTGCTCGGCCATTGCGCACTCTGCCGAGTCGGCTACGGCGTGACGCGGGGGGCTGGATCGAGCGGCTGGAGGCCGGCGCTTCACCCATGGCGGGGAGCCGGCGCGGGGGTAGCCGGTCAGGTGTCGTGAACTCCCTGCGGGACGATCACCTGCAGCGCGTTCCCGCGCAGCCTGATCGAGACCGTACGCGGATCTCGCCGTCCACGTCGACCGGCACCGGCGGATCGGTCTCTGATCTCGACCCGTGCGGTGGTGAGGAACGCGCGTCCTCGCTCAGCGACCGCCACTGGCCGGTAGGCGATCGTGGCTGGGCCGTCGCCGACGCCAGCTGCAGCTGCCGCTCGTCGCTTCGAGCGCCGGTAGACGGCCAGCAGCCGGTCGTCGGGGTTGCGTCGCGGGCGATCCGCTGCCCGTTGTGGTGCGCCGTTGGCGACGTTCGCAGCAGCCGCCAGCTTGCGGGTCTCGCTGTCGATCGTGACGCGGGCTGTGAACGTCTCGTGCCGGGCAGCGCAGCCGCAGCGGCCGTCAACGGGGTAGGCGGGCGCCCCACGACCCGCTTGAGCGCGTGTGACGTTCTCGGCCACCTGCACCGACAGAGCCTGAGGCTCACCATGTTCGCGAAGATGTGCTCGCGGTCGGCGCCGGGCCCCGCGCCCTGCGGGTCGCCGGTCGACTCGAACCAGCCGACGTCCACGTCCGCGACCTTGCCCGCGCCGGGCCGGCCGACCGCGAGCGTGCGGACCGCGCCCGGCAGGTCGAGCGGGAGCCCAGGCTGCGGGCGAAGTTGCTGGTGGTGCTGAGCGGCAGCACGCCGAGCGCGATGTCGCGGTGCGCCAGATGGCCGACCGCCTCGGCGACCGTGCCGTCCCCGCCGCCGACGACCACGAGGTCGGGCTCCAGCGCGAGGACGTCGGCGAACAGCTCGCGCAGCTGGCCGGGTCGGTGACTGGAACACGTGCAGGAACCCACACCGACTCGCGCAGCAGGCGGCCGTCCCGTACAGCCTGGCGGCCCTGCCGCGACCGGGAGTTGATCACCAGCACCGCGCGCCTGCCGCCCGCGATGGCCGACTTAGCTCCGCCTTGTTCCGCATCTCGGCGCTCCTGCATCCGACCGGTCGCCCTCGTCCGCGTCACCCTGTTAAGGGGCGTGGACCGGAAACTTCCGGCCCGACATTTTATAAACCGATTACCAACGTTGAAACATGCTGCCGAGTGGGGGATCCTTGCTAAGGAAAGCACTTGGCTGACCCGGGGCGAAAATCATGCGGCTGCGCGGTGGCGGGAGCGGATTCTGCCAGGTCGCCGGGCCTGCGGCGTCCATCGCGGCGGGCGGCGGCCCCTCGGCCGGCCGCGCGGGCGGCGCCGCGGTCGGCGAGCGCCGGCGCCGCCGCCGCGTCTCGCTGACCTCGCTGGTCCGCTCGCCTGTCCTGACGACGTCGCCCGCGTGCGGCTGCTGCTGCTGCGCGGCTGGTCAGGACGCGGCCTGCACTCCGGCTGGCGCGCTGTATAAGCGTAACGGCGGCCGGCGCTGGCTGGACGGCCACACCGCCTGGAGCGACCGCCACACTGACATCGAGGAGTTGACCGAGGACGCCGGCGTGCTCGTGGTCATGTCGACGGCGGTTCTCTGCGGCAATTACACCGACTGGTGGAATTGCGGAAGCGGCGGCGCGCCGCAATGGGAGACGTTCCATCTCGCCGAACTCCGGCAGATCCTGGAGCGCGATACTGCGCGGCTCCGGACCGCGCCATCGCCGGGAACGCGATGGGCGGGCTCGCGCGCTGGCCTACGCGGCCCGGCACCGCGCCTGTTCCGGGCGGCGGTCTGTTCAGCGGGCCGCTGCACACCCTGTACCGCGACCCGTCCGCTCGACGTCGACTCCGTCGAGCTGGGCGTCGCGATCGGCGCCCCGGCCCGACTGGACGGGACGTCTGGGGCGACCCCGACGAGCAGCGCGTCGTGTGGCGCCAGCACAACCCCCTACGACCTGGCGGGGTTACCCTGCCGGCGCGTCCGCCCGCACATCAGCGCGGGCGACGGCGACCCGGCGATGACCCAGCGTCAGTCGGGCCGACGTGCTGGAGCGCTCGCCTGCACGGTCGGCGAGGAGTTCGCTGGCAAGCTGGGAAGCTGGCATCCCGGCTCACGACGCACTTCTACCGGGGCACCCACACCTGGCCGTATTGGCGGCGGGAGCTGCGCGCCGGGCGCTGCCAGCCCGCTGGCTGAGCTCGGCTGACCGGCCACTAGGTCGGGGCGTGGCTGAACCCCGTTCTGACGAAGCTGTCCCCGTTCTGGCGGGCGCTCGCTGCCCGGCATCATCGACGTCCACGTCCACTTCATGCCGCAGCGGCTGATGAGCGCGGTGTGGGAGCATTTCGACGAGTGCCGGGCCGCTGATCGGCACCGAGTGGCCGATCACCTACCGGGAGTCGGAGGAGGAGTGGCTGGCGTTCCTGCGCGGCCTCGGCGTGCGCGCGGGTTCACCTCGCTGGCCTACCCGCACTGCCCCCCTGCATGGCCGAGTCGCTGAACGACTGACCGCGCGCAGGTGCTCCGCCGCCCGCGTCCCGAATGCATCCAGACCGCCACGTTCTTCCCCGAGCCCGGCGTCGAGGAGCATACGGCCTGCGCCCTTGAGGCGGGCGCCCGGGTCTTCAAGGTCCACCTCCAGGTCGGCGGGCGCCCTGACCTGCGCGCCAAGGAGCTGGACGCGGTGGGGGATGCCGCCGACGCGGGGTGCTGGCGCCTGTGCACGCCGGGTCCGGGTCCTGTCGCGAACGGCTACACCGGCCCCTGCCCGTTCGGGGAGGTCCTGCCTGCCGCACCTGGGCTGACGACGATCGTCGCCTGCCATGGGCGCCCCCGAGTTCGACGGCTTTTTCTGCTCCTCGCCGACGCCTACGAGGGCGTCCACCTGACACGACGATGGTGTTCACCAGCTTCGCCTGGCTGGGTTGACCTCCCGGACGCGCTGCTGCTGCCCCTGGCTCCGCGAGTTGGCCTGGCGGGGCGCGTCCTGCTCGGCACCGACTTCCCGGAACATCCTGGGGTACCCGTACGCGCACCAGCTGGAGTCGCTGGCCGCGTCGACCTCGGCGACGACTGGCTGCGCGCGGAAAGTCTGCCGGGACGGCGCCGCCCGGTTGCCCGCTAAAGCTGTAGCGGGCGGCCCAAGCCTGTTTCACGGCCTTCACGCCGGACGGCTGGTCATCGCGGACGCGGATCCGCGTTCTGACAGCGTTCGCGGTGCCTGCGATTTTGGGAGCGCTCCGACGTCGAACGAGTTCCGCCATGAGAGCGCGTCTGAAGAGCTGTGCCGTCCTTGCCGCGCCCTGCTGGCGATCCCCTGTACTACGTGGCCCTGCGTCCGCCGCGACGAAAGCTGTGCGTCGCCACCGACACTACACCCCTGTCGGCGGCGGCGGCGCGCATCGCGCAGAACAACATCTGGGGTGCTGACACCCCGCAGTGCATCACTGTGGACGTGGACGTCCTTCAATGACTCGGCCGGGCATACAACGCCAATTAACGGCGCCCGGCTGCGTACTGTCCTTCTTCGCGGGCTGCCACCCGGGGCCAGTGCACCGACAGCGGCCTGCCCGTGCAGGTCGGCGGCATGCCGGCCGTCACTAGCGACTGGAGCACGACGCAGCCGTCCTCGGGTCTTTACAACGTCTCCCTACGACCTCTGGTACGACAGCCACCTCGAGCACCGAGATCGACCCGGACGGCGCTGAGGTCGATCTGGCTCAACCACCGCGGGTGGCGTCCAGCCGGCCGGGTCCTGGTCGCGAGCGGCGTCCAGATCTCCGGCGCCACTCTGGGACGTCTGGTACAGCCGGATGAACTGGAACCATCGCCTTCGTCCGGACTCTCCGCGTTCACGCGTCGGTCGACGACCCGACCTGCGGGCGTTCAATACGGACGCGGT
>NW_024402058.1:0-120023 GCF_016859285.1 Xiphias gladius
TCTTCTGTCTATAATGGACAAACATAGGTACAGGTAGAATACTTTCACTTTAAATCTGGTTATGAACATTGGAAATGACATAACTGATCTATATTACATTCTGTTTCTTTTTCAGTGCCGTGATAAAAATTCAGTGTTTCTACTATTAGTCATCAGTTGCCAACTCAGGTTTTTGTGTCAAGGTCAGGACCCTGCCCTTATATTACAGTACATATAAAAATAAGTTCCACACTGTCAGGTGTATAGATTTGAAGTATGATGTTAAAAGAAAGCTCCTTGTATTGAATAGGTAATCGGGTACCTGAGTTGGAGTATTAGTTGGAGCATAAGTTGATTGCTGCATCCCAAATTCAAATACTTTTTTTAAAAATAAATACCGCGAAGTTTTACCTAAAGGAAAAACTGGATTACATATCTACACGCGATTATACTTTTTGTGGAGATTGTAATCAAAACAAATTTTTACTATTTTGATTGTTAGACCAACAAACCACGGATTTACTACATTGTTGGATTATTGAGACTGCTTTTAATGCATAGTTTTGAGGATTGCATTTGTGTGATACACTGCACTTCTAAATTCTATAATATTTTACAACCAGGGCTTTTTTTTTTTTGAAAAGTGACCACATTGACTGAAAGGAGTCTAATCTATGAATACATATGCTACAAGTTTCCATATTCATGTAACTTTTCATAGCGCTAACGAACTGCTGAAAGTGGATGGTAAAAAGATTTAAGAATTGCTACTAAAAGTTTTCTACCATCAGTAAATTAAACAAATTTTTATTAAAAAGCACAAAATACCGCTAGGCAGTAAATATTTAATTCCATTTTAAGTCCCAAAAAACAAGAGAGAGTTTATTTGTTTCTTACTGCTCACTGCTATAGATTTAAATTATTATCAAAAATAAGTGTCATGAGGGTTATTTAAGTACTGATAAAGCTTGTAAACTGGTATTGGTTAATACTGGTTCAATAAGATAACATTACAACATTTGAAAAGTTAGCTGTTTCATTCAGCCTCAGTGTGACGCAATGCCTTGAAACCAAAAAATAATATATAAAATTATATAACTCCAGGACTATACAGCTCATCGTTTAGCTATAATGATGTGAGTGTGCATACTTTGTTCTTACTCGCCAGTGGGGATTTTAACATGAATGCACACTAAACCCATCAGAGGGCTTTATATCAGTGGGGACAAAATTGAGGCCTCTGACGGTTGAGACTGCTCTTTAAGGGTTAAGACTTGATTTTAGGGTTCAGATTAGGATTTTGGTTAGGAGTGGAGGCCAGAGTTTGCGCGAATTGGGTGGCCGAAGGTTCAGGATATGAGCTAAAGAACTTGAATTATGTCAATGAGTATCGGCAAATAGGTATAGTGAGGAATGACATACAGGCGTGAGCTATAAAGGCCACAGGCAGGCAGTGGTGAACATGTGTGAGAGAGTTGAATGTAATACTTCCATTGTGATAAATTACCTCTCTCTCTCTCTCTCTCTCTCTCTACAGTAAGTACTCAGTCAGTGAACATCAGTACTAACCTATGCACGTGATCAGCCAACCGTGGCTCTACACTCTCTGGCCTGGTGTGCGGAGCTCAGTCCATGAGCCACCAACTCCATCCACGTCCAAGTCCAATATACACAAGCCGCTCTTTTCCTCATGGTGAGCAGATTGCGCTCTGTTAATAAGGTTTCATTTTCTTTTGCTGACATCCTGAAAAAAAACCACATCATATTTCTTAAAGGTTTGTTTAGAAGTTGGCATGCGTAACTAACTTATCCCTGATCTTAACATTTCAGCTCATTACTGCTGAAGTCTGCTGTCCTAGCTATCTGTGCAGTTGCTGGATTCTTCCGTGCGTTTTAATCCAAACGAAACAGAGGCCATCTTAAAAGATGGGGTGGGACTTTTTAGCAGGTAGAAAACTTTCTCAACTTATCTGGTTTAAAGCTCTTTTAAGCCATTAGAAACAACCAAAACCAAAGCTATTATTGCAATGTTGAAATTATCAGTTTTTTTGTTATCAGTTGGCTTTCTGTTAATCTGTTTGTGATACTAACAAATGATCATAATAAGTCCGGAAATAGTAAAATCTTCAAATAAATTATTCTCTACTATGCTCTTGGTGTGGAAAAAAAAAGAAAACATATGAAACAGAGAAAAAGGTTAAGCCACGATGTAATGAGATTCAAGCGCATTTAGACCATGTGAACATTGGCAAATACATAATTACAACCATTAGTATTTCCACATCCTTATGGCTAAGCCTTTAGAAATTTAAAGGGGACTGTTCATAAACTCTGGCGAACACACACGGCTATTTGCCGTATTCAGTTGTGTTGTAAGATTAAGGCACACTGCCACTCTGATCATGACCTTAAGGCTCAGAATATTCTGAGTAGAAAAATAATTCACAGACTTGAATTGTTTATATTTTAGGACAGCACAAAATTTTGCTCTTATCCGGTATGAAGCTTTTCAGGTAGGAGGTTCTGGTATGCATACTGAAAATCTCTTGCAACAGGTGGTCGTTGATGTATTTGAAGATTGAACTCTTGAACTTTGGTTACATAAAAGGCTCTTTTCACCCACCTCACGTCTGTGTATATTCCAAATGGGTTTGATCAAGGTTTCAATGTAAGTGTATTCCAGTCTAAGTGCAATACTTTTATGGTCACTAAGTGGAAAAACTGATAATGAATACACATTCTTGGCTGTCCTCTGTCCCAACAAATGTGAGGAGCTTTTTTTTTTTTTTCATCAGTAGCAAATAGCACTTTTTCTCCCTGTGTCTCTCCAGACTCCCAGAGAGGAATATAGTCTGATGTGGATTCTGAGCTGATCTTGATTGTCAGCGCTTCCTCATCATCGCCATTTTCATATTCCATTAGTGCGTGAACCTTACACACACAGTTGCTGCCCTCATAATTACCTTTCCCTGCTAATTGTAACGTCTGGTATTGGGATGGTGAAGCTGACAGGGCTGAGTCATCCTGGCTGCTAATGAAGTTTTATTATTAATATGTAATCTGAGACGTCACTGTAACCAGTAAATGTGACTTTTTGATCAGTGGAAGAAATGTGTGTGAGTGAAAGAGGACTACAGTGATGATGCTTGGCTGGGACGTCAGGGGCTGATTGTTTTTCAACCTGGCACCTCATTTATGTAGTACTGGCCATCATTTATAGAGTTATAATATTTTCTCTGCACAAAATTTTGCACAAATTTCGGTGCACGTTACATTTCATATGTACAAATGAATGCAACACTATGAATGCCTTCCAGGAGAGGAACCGTCACATGTGCTAACCGTTGGCTCCTGGTATGCTACGATAAATGATGATCCACGTGAACCTCTCTCTGTGACGTAATCGGCTCAACCTCTGCTAGCGTGACCGTTGAGAACAACTTCTAAGCGCTTTTTTGCCCTCCGTCATAGTCAAATGATTCGTTAGCAAAACTACCGTTACCAGTTGTGACAGCCTTGGCTGGTGCTGTTTTCACCTTGTGAGTCTGTGTGCCGATGCGTGATGCGTGTGCATGCGTGTGTCATCATGGCAAAATGTGGTCCTAAAGACACCTACTGTAGCAAGACCCACAGAAATTCGAAGCTTTATATGCTGCTTTTCTGCTAGGGTTTCTTTTATATGTCTGTCTGTCCTTCCCTCAGTGGACAGATTTTGTCTCCACCGTGGCATCACAACTTGTCTTCGCGAGATGCAGTGACAAAGCTTTGCTGTGGTGTGTAGTTGAGATCAAAATGAACCCATGAGTACTGAGCACTCGTGTAATATCCTGTAATGACCACTGAGTACTCATGGTAGGGAAACATCAACATATGATGGAAGTGGGCGCATTAAGTGTGATCCCCTTCGCAAGATGGTCTCTAGTTCTTTCTGAGACTTTAGACTGAGGTTATGAAAAAGCGAGAGTGTGAATGTCGGTGAGCTTCCATACCTTCCTGTGGGGAGCCAGATGAGGCTGGATAATTTATTTCATGGCACCTTCTGTGATTTTATTTTCTTTTTTAAGTTTTTTTGTTTTTTCCACCATTTCTTTCACTATAGGTCCTCTACTCTCTTTTATGCCTAGGCTTTAGTCAAAGCACTCACCTGGACACACACACACACACGTTCTAATGCATGCTCAGTGTACACATCAAGGAGTTCGCTGTTTTTGGCACACACAGCACACACAGCTGTCTCCAAAAAGCACTTTGGTAAACACAGCAAAGACATAAACACAACCTGGTTATTCTCTCGTCTTCCTCTGGAGTTTCTCTCTTTGGTGTATGTGTGTGTGTGTGTGTGTGTGTGTGTGTGTGTGTGTGTGTGTGTGTGTGTGTGTGTGTGTGTGTGTGTGTGTGTGTGTGTGTGTGTGTATGTGTCAGGTGGAGAGAGAGGCCTGCCCTTCTGGTCCGGCAGCCGCCAGACTCATGAGAATCCAGACCATACAACTTAAGTTCAGGACAGGTATGAGAATATTTATCTTCTCTTCCCTCTTTGTTGAAAGGCTTGTGTCTACACTGTGTCCTTATAGAATCCAATTAAAACAGTATCCTAATGCCATGTTTCCATCTGACTAATTGTCCGCTGGTATTAGCTGTATTTACTGTGGTTTAGGATCTTACTGATGAGGGAGTTAGACAGAGTTTAGGATATCTTGTCTCACTGCTTGAGTGAAAAGAAACGGTAAAAGGCATATTAACTACAAGAGAAAGAAGATGTAGTCAACAAAAACAAATATCGATTTTGAGATTTTCTCGTTTCTTTTTGAACAGAAGATAAAAAGGTAAATCTTGAAACTCAGTATTGTTCTAGACTCATCTGTGAGGCTGAAACATTTTGTCTAGGGTAAATCAACTCCTGTAAATTGTATGTTTGGGGACTTGCTTGCAAACCTAACAGGCAGCTTGTTAAAGGAATCCTCTGACTTGTTTGGGGAATACTCTGTGTTTCTCGTTTGCTGTTTTTCATGGGGAGCTAGATGAGAACATTACATTATTAATTAAGTTAAGGGCAGAGTTAGGATTTTAATGGAGCAAGAGGAAAAACACTTTCAACAGGTCTAAAGTCTTGATTACATTGTGTTTTGTTATCTAACTTGCAAAGCTAGCCACCAACGCATCTAAGAATCTACCAGAGTTTTATTAAAAGAGTTGCAAAAGTGGGCAAAGCTGGAAAGCAATGTAACCATGAGTAATGAACACACAAAGGGTCAATAATTGATATTAATCTTGGCAAACAATCATATTTCCAAAATGTCAACGTAATCACTTAAATGTGGCTTGGCTCCAGCTATAGCTCAACCAACACCAGACAAAACACTATTTTCTCTGAGTTGCAGATGTCTTTGCATGCAATGATTTCCGGCTGTGTGTGTGTGTGTGTGTCAGAACTCTTCAGAGGCCATATGTGTTCGCTGGAGCCCCTCCTCCTGACCCCCCCCTGCTGGAGCCTCATTTCCCTCACTTGGTCTTCAGCCCATGACACCCTGCATCACGCCCTGCATGTCAGCCTTTCAGGAACCTTGTATGAACCCCTGAACCCCCAAGTTTGAACTGTACAGGCTTCTATGTTTCCTTTTAGAAAACTGGCACGAACCCTCTATGAAGCATAAAGCTCTGTGAAACCAGAAAAAGCTCGTAATTTGAAACTGTGGACCAAGGTATTTACTACATGAAAATAAAATTGTGTGATTTAAATGACTTTGGGGGATTAAGCTCACTAGGTAAAGGCAACAGTAACAAATACTCACTACACAAATGCAATAACGTAAAAGTAATTGAAGGGGTCGTGGTCTGATGCTGGGACTTAGGACGTCTTGAGGACTGGGATTAATACATTTGAAGTTTATGCCTGGAGATGGAAGAGCGGGCGAAGTGGATGTCTCAAATGCTCCAGACTGGAAAATGCTGTTGTTGAGAATTGGCCTTCACCTCAACGTTGTGGCTATAATCAGAGGAAATCAGGAAGAAAGCCTGGGTTGTGCAGCATGTCACAACCACAAATGACCTCAACAAGAGAACTATGGTAGATGAAGCCTGAAAATAACTCTTTACTATGGTATATGGGTCCTTGCATCATGAAAAAAAAAATTCAGCAACTTACATGTCACTTCTTTTTTTTATTTCATCTTTTGAATTTATAGATGTATGGCTGTCTTATATCCACCTCAACCTGCATATATATAAGCAGTTTCTGGCACCATTACCTTGAGCCCTATCTCCTCCAGTATAGCCTCTGTATTACCCACAGTTTTCCTTGACATGTGAAGGTATCAAGGCTAAACTGTTTGACCTTTACCCAGAGCTGAGTGACGTGTGGTCCATCTCCAGCGTCATCCCGGCCTGATCTACAGAGCACGCCCAGTTCATCACTCCAGCACCTAAGCCTCGCCTGCCCACCATATCACTGAAGAATGACTGCAGGAGAGAGAGACATAGAGGTAGACAGAGAAAGAGGAACAGGCAAGACAGAAGAAACAAAAGTGAGAGATGGGAAAAAGGTACTTGTTTAGAGACTGACGTTAAAGCCCCTGAAAACTTGTTTTCAAATCTTAAGCACATGTCGTTAAAATTAAACATTCATAGCTAAATGAGCAACAATCGAATCGGATTAAAAAATCATTTTGGTAATCATTTACTAAGAGCTAACACTCAAAAACTATATGTGGTTTGATTTTAATTCAAATGTGCCGAATTTTGTAATATCTTTTTTTCCAATTAAGCCCTGCCCCACTTTAAAAAAAGTGAGAAAACTAAGAGAAACCAGAAATGCAGAAATATGTCATTTCAAATTACCAAAAACTGTTCTATGTTTGGCAGAACTTTTGTGTTAAAGTAGGACCTCATCCCTCACAGTATGGGTATGAAGCTGATTAAGTGGGACAAAGTGATCAAGAACAGAACAGAAAAAAAAAAGGTTAAAGTAAGAGACAGCAGCTCTTCTGTCCTTCTCCCTCTTCCTTTGTCATCCTCTCTCAGTCTGTGGGCTGAACTGAACTGCTGAACCAAACCTCATTCACTGATCTGCCACCAGTGACACAAAGAGAGATTGAGGAGCACCAGTGTCCATTTCCATACTATAATCTCAGATGCCATTAAATGCCTGGGCAGTGAGGACAGTTAAACACTAGCCCAGGGGCTGACATGCTTGAGAACATTTTTCATCTCCGGTCAATCAACACCAGCTGAGCTCAACAACGCAAGATTTCAAAGACACTAAAACCTCAACAAGAAAGAAGAAACAATGAATATATTCTGCTGTAGTAACATATATGAGTCGCTTTCACTCCTACCGCCTCGTGTTTCTAGTTGATAAAAACCAAATGTTTGACAGGAAGAGCGCAGAGAGGCGGTGAATCTCTGAAGGAGTTAAAGCTGACGGTGATAAAAAGGGTAACTTCAAAGCAGGAGACATCCGGACGATGATAATATGGACTCTGAGTATCTTCTGTACAGTATAGTTTTTCACTTTCAGCTGTACCGATATCAGGAACATTAGACCAAACCTTAGACCATGTCATCGATTTTTAATCTTTTGTATGTCTTTTGAGTTCTTGGATGCGGTGTATATGAACTGTACGCTGTTTGGACGGAATGAATGTAAACGAGGCTGGAGAAAGGAATTAGTTACTATTTATGTTTGTACTAAAGTGAATGTATTATCGCGGGGCCATGTTTCTCAAAAAGCATATGAGAAATGTTCCGGCCGGGTCATTTCACTTTGGCTACAGATTTGGCGCCAAATGTAGCGTCAGCTGTTCTAAATAAAGATTAGAAAAGATGCTTTTGAGAAACCGGACCTTGTTCTCTTTTTATGAGGCAGTGAACACAGCATCTGCTTTTTCTTCAGATATACGCACAGGACGTACTGGAAGCATGACTATACAGTACGTCTGTGCTACATTACCCCTAACTTAATCTGATTTTTAGATCTGAACTCCCAAAAGCCATGAGTTTAGGGCCTTGACTTTCTGAGTGGTTTTGACAGTTTGCTGCACAGTGTTGGAGATGAAGCAGGACGAAGCTGCAGTAAGTGCCATTAAAAAGACTGTGGCTTTCTTTCATTGTTTAGAATCCAAATCACTTTGTCCAAAGCACGGTAAATGTACAGGAATTCATTTAGAAAATCCAACAATAATTTCTGACAGATTCTCCTTGGAGGCACATCATCTGCAGGTGCCATTGCAATGAATAAGTGGAACACGGTTCACAGTGGGCTGCTCATTACATTTTTAAGCTACAGTCTGAATGATTTCACCCAACTAACCTTTCATTTAGCATTTAATCTCTGATTCTGAATCATTCTGAGACTCAAATATTGGACTTTTAAGTTCAGGATTTGGTTGGATTTTTGCCATTGGTCTCAGGTAGACTTGAGGTTGCCCTGTCTTTGTGTGTCCTGGACCATGCTTTGGTCTCATGTTGGACTCTCACAGGCCTGGCTGTGGTCTACTTGAGGTTGTACTGTACAGTACCGGTACAAGTTTCTGGACTATTTATTTTGTCCTAAATAATGCAATACAAGACCTCTGAATGAGATTGTAATCAATGTATTTCCTGCTCCTAAAGTCAGAAAAATAAAAATGAAACAGTGCTAATACAATCTAGAACTTAAGGTACAAACTTAAATCATTACTGCACAGAATCAAATGACTGTCTAAGACTGCAAATGCAACCAAGCAACTTCATGTACTGTATTGTATTGTAATATGAATAAGCGGTTGGCATTTAGTTTAGCTGTATTAGCGTTCCTGTTGGGTAGGCTAAGCATTTTAGCTACAGTTAACTATCACTATAGCTGCCCAGCCATAATTATTCTATTAAATATGATGTTTCCCAATAAGACTGAGCGTAGTCTGGTGTCAATTGGCACTGCTCTTCGAGGTGCGTTGGATTTCCAGCTTTATGTGTGTTGGGGTTTATCCAACCTTTGTTGTATAGATGCTTCTTGAAGTGATACTCAACCCAAAATCTATCGTAGCTCAGCTCGTACGGACTTCAATGGTGACTCAAGTGGTTTCAGGTTTTCAGTTGAAACCATCCTAACATCCAGAGAAACTTCTGTATTTCCCAAAACACAGTCAGGTAAAAATGCAGCACTCAGAGGTCAACAACAACATGCTCTGATTTGTCAGCATATTGGTTGAATTAAAGATCAGACATGTCCTTACACTGACCTCTGTCTGAAGTGCTGCCTTTTCCAGACTTCAGGTCTTGGACGTTGTTTTGTTTTTTTAAGGCAGAGCACCCAACTGAAGTTCAGAGCAGGAGTAGTGCACCTGCTTCCCTTATGAATTCATAGAAATTTCTCAAACCCCTAAACTCCACTGTATGATCCACTTCTCCTCTCCAACTGTACTTAGCCAGATTTTTGATCAGAGTATTTAACACACTAAGTTGTAGATGAAACTGTTTGAGCACGTATTGAACATGCAGATGAACAGCTTAAGTGGACAACATGACAACGTGACAGCAGACAAAGTACCTCTCACGTTTGCTTGGGAACCGCAACTCAACCAAACAATAAGTCTTGTCTGGCTTCCTGAAAGCAGAGGTTTAACCTCAGACTCCTTTTTGCATTTAAATCTCTATGTTGAAGACAGACATTCAGTTATGGTTTGCTACACTAGTGCACATACAGGCGACTCCTTGCATGCTGCTCCGCACATTATTTCAGTAAGGATAATGCAAACAGCTAAAGAGCTTCTCATTGTTTAATCTCAGCCACTTTCTCCAGAATGGTGAACAAAAGTATTTGATGCACTAAAAGATTTTTTTGTTTCTTGGCAGGACAAAAAGTGCAAGACTTTGTTTGATGAAATCCCTTTCTCATTTTCTGACCCAGTCACCAGTACAACATACGGTACCTGCTTTGCTGTCTTGATGCTATAGATAAAGAATGTGCTATAGATGATAAATTGTTTTTGTTTTTTTACAGGCTTTGTTTGAGGTCGGTGCCCGTGTGATGGAATAATTAAAGGGAGTCATGAATTTGACTCCAATGGTACTTCTCCATATTGAAGTTATGTTTAAGTTTTGCTCTACCTCCATCAGTGGTGTGATTTAGAATTCATGGCTTGATCCTGGAAGGAGGACCTGGTCCTGTTCATCACCTGTGTGTCATGTGATTGGCTTGTACTCTGAGACATCGGCTGTCCTCACGCTTGTCCCTTAAATGTGACTAAATTATCCTAATTACGCCGTATTTGTACGAGTAGTGCGAATGGTTGCCCGCTGCACCAGAGCACATTCTCAGGTACAATGTGGACTTGAAACATTGGATCGCTTAAAATCAGATCTTCTGAGTTAGAAAATTACACCGAATGATGAGTTCCAGCATCAACTGTCAGCATCTCTAAAATCTGGAACAATGTAAGTACACACAGGCTCGTGTCAGCGGTGGTGTATAAATGCCAACAATGTCTTTGAATGAGGAAGTGCGGCACTTGGCGCTGAGGGAAAATAAACGAACGTGATAAAATGGGTGTGATGGTCATCGGTCTTGACGTGTTCTATGCCTGAAGTGTGAAGACATCCTGAAAGCTTATATAATGTGTTGTGCTGAATTTAAAAACATTATTTTTTTTCCACGATACAAATCAGTTGCAGACAACTACACTTCTGCTACTGCACCTGGCTTCATTGCTGCGTTGGTCCCTTGAGCTGATATTAATTCTACATGGGAAACGGTTCTGCATTTATAGTAACAGGAGCATTTCGATTCTCCTCGTCCACTCTTAAAAGTGAAGTTGGACCCGATGAGCTTCTGTCTGTGTTGGCAGTTATCTGTCAGTGCATGTGTATATTGTTAACACCTTGGCAAACCAGGGTCTGTCTAACATTACGAAGCAACTCAACTCGAAAACTAGTGAAAAACAATGATTATTAAACTTGTGCTGCCAAGAGAGAAAATATTTAGTTTACTGGTACCTGCTAAAACAAAAGGATCACAAAATACCATATCATTGATGACACTTGCTTTTATGTGACCAATGAGCCAAATAAATCTAATACCAAAAAAAAAGACAAGACCAGTTCACAGCATGGTCACTTCAGGAAAAGCCAGTCACAAAGATTTACCCAACATCTGCCACACACTGTACCTTATTTCAGTGATAGATCCCGCTTCAAAATGTACCTGATTTTTTAGTTTGTGTTAGTGTGAGAAATCTCTAATATCTCTACTAGTAATTCAAATGTCAAATTAACAACAATCAAATATATTTTTATAATATAAAATGGAGATTAATAAACAGGAATAGAATAACAGAAAATTGACTGAGATGGCAATAAAACCAAACCCAAACCCGGAGCAGGAGAGGAACTTGGCTCAGACCTCTTCCAACTTCCACAGGGTTCATTTGTCATCGGCTCATCGGATACAGGATGTGAGATTCATCTGATACTTTTATACTGTGTTGCCATAGCAACACAAGAGGCTTTTATTGTCATTCGCATCTCATTTAAACACCCATACCTTCCTGTCGCCTGGACTTCGTGAGGAAAATCATAAAACTGACTCTTGAGGTTTAGTCGTAATTTGATGTTCTTCTAAACTTTAATTGCTTTGCACAGCACATCACACGATTCCTACATAAAGACGCGGGAAAAGCGATTCCAAATCAAGTTTCCTGTAACTTTAGAATCAATATACCACCAAATATGGTATTAATGTAAATAGCATAACACAGACAAAGCATATAGATATACAAGTATACTAGTGAAGAAACATGATACAAATAACACAAGAACCATTAGATCAGTGCCCAGAGGGTTGAATACATTGTGAGCAACATGAGTTACTCATTCACATATATCAGTCAAGTCAAAAACAAATTTATTTAATCCCTTATACAAAAGTGAGAGCACACATCACACAGACCATGAAACACTACAGGAAGTCAAGGTGACTGAGTTACATTCACAGACAAAACAAACCACCTAAAAGCAACACAACAGGTAAAAACACAAGTTTGCATTAGTCCAACAATCACGAAGGTGTCAAATGGAAAGATTAGCACGGTTAAAATACAGTTTATCTGTTTATATCATACAGAAGAAACCTCCAGTGCAGGTTAATGGATTGTGATCAAGGGCTCATCGACCACATAGAGAAATTTCAAAGTCTTTTTTTTTTTTTAAACAAGGCTGAGTTCAGACTGACAGGCCTGAGCTTCACCAAGTCAGTGAAGGAAGGAAACAGAACAACACACTCACCAAATCTCGCGGCACAGATTTGATTTTTAATGTGACCGAATCGACACAGGATCATGAGATTTCTTGTGTGTGACAAACACTCAAAGTTAGGAGCCTGACACAATATTTGAATTTGAAGAGTTAAAATTCGAAACGAGATTATTTCTAACTACCAAGCTTAGAATCCATTGCCTTTACTAACAAAATGTTATAGTTTTGATGGTAGGATAATCTGTCATTTTAAAATAACCTGTATATCATTTCAAAGCTAAACATAGCACTTCATTTTCTGTACAGATGGCACGCCTTTCTGTCACAGCTGTAGACTTTGTAGGAAAAAATCAGATCTGTGCCGCTCTTGAAATAAACTAGTCATCTGTTTTTAATGGCGCCTTTGTGGGGGTAAGGCCACTGGTGGAGGGTGAGCCACTGGGTGGGTGTAGTCCAGATATTCACAGACTTGATAAACCCTCTTTAAAAGTACTCGGGGACCCTCTGCTGTCCTTCATACTGTGAGGTTTGAGCTGAGTTTGACACTAAGGGGACCACACTCTTAAAAGATAAATTCGAGATTTGGGAGATGAGACGAAACTTTAATGATCCCGTGGGAAATTGTATAAGTAGCCTATCGTGTCTATTATGAGACAGAGGATCTGTCAGTTCATCTCAAAGCTCTGAGCTCAAAGTTGTCTTTGTTGAAAGACTCGAAGCAGAAGCTGATACATTTTATCTTAGAATACAAAGGTACCAGCCTCTAATGCTGATTTCAAACGCAGAAACGTGTTTACAGACAAGAAGTTACCAGCTTTGGTTTGTATTCGGCTGAGACTAGTTTTACTGATTGAGCTGTGATAAACGTGCTGCAGGCTTCTGAATAACCTGCAGTGTGGCTGTAAAAAAATGGGAAAAGATATCCGAGGAGAGCAAAGTGAGGGGAAAGAGGGGGAGAGGCATGAGGGTCCCAGCAGGAGAGTCGGAGAAGGCTGAGGAGAGACCGAAAAATACTGTTGCTACCAGTCAAACTACTGCTAATTTCTGCTGCTACCACATTAGTTACTACTCTACATATGAACCAGAAAGGCCCCAAAAGTTTCCCTTTTGTTTTTCAACATAAAACTGACTACGTGTATAAAAATATAGAAGAAAAGGTACCTTTTTCAGCCTGGCTTTTGTGTCGTGTGTTTAACATCGTTTGTTCCTTATTCTTTATGTTTCATTTCTCGTGTCATCCATTTTCTTTTATTTTGAGCTTATTATTATTTTTCCAAGAATAATGGATAAAGGAAACCCATTCAAACTGAGAAACAGGACAACTTATATTGCCGCCCTTTTTTCAATGTTCAAAAACCATCTGGTACTTCCCATAATTCAGCACTATTACTGTAAAATATAAAATATAAACGAAGGTACAAAGTCAGATGATCAGTCCAAGTGCTGCTTCAGAGTTCACTGTCTTTGATTACAAATCAACTTTTTTTTCTGCGACGTGAACTTGGTATCAAACAACAAAGCAAAGATGTGAAGAAGATTCCAGAAACCTGGAATATTATTTTTTAAAGCACACTGCGCTGTGCGAATTAAAAGCATATAGGATAATTGCACCAGGTAACGACGTGGCAAGCCCAGTTATCTCTCCTCAGATTCAAAGTTTGATGAGAGATCAAAAGAAGTGTGAAGGCTGGATGAGGAGAGAGAGTGGGGCAAGATCCTGAAGAGTCACATTAAAGGAGCACAGGGAGGGCAGGGCATTAAAAACAAGGAGGAGAATGGATGGAGGGACACTGAGTGAGTAAATTACAAAGGTCAGTGTCATCCATTTCAACGGCACGCCAGTGGATTTCATCGATCGCTGTGCCATAAAATGAGCAGCAGGGAAACCAATTCATGCTTCAGAGTGAACCTCAGAACTTTTTTCTTCTTGGAGGCTGCAATGTGTTGAAGTTTGTGCACCGAAATGGAAATGAAATGAACTGACGCTACACTTGTGCTGATTGAGTGAAAGTCTGAGCTGCATCTTAAGTAGGCAGATTGACCCCATCAGTAACAGAGATGAGAAAGTCGATATACAAACTCCTGCACGCTAATAGAGAATGGTGCGGGAGACATACTGTTGTCGGTTATTTCACTTGAATGGATCAAACAAAGCCTGTTATGCCGGTTCTCTTTCATCAGTAAGTAAGTAGTAGTTTCATGGTGTCACTCATAATCACTCCATACCTCCATTTGCTATGAATAGGAATTAAATGTGAAAGCTTCCATTTGCAGCTGTACTGGAAAGTAACACAGTAACAGTCCAAACTGACAAAAATGTTCTACAAACAGCGGCACCTGATACATCACTCTACAAATATACGTTGAGTTATTAGTGTTTCATGTTTAGCCATAAAAAATACAACAGTCTGACTGTTTATGTTAATTGATACAGATTCAATCAATCAGGGAAATTTCAGAAAAAGAGTGAAAAAATTCCCGATCACGCGCGCTCCGAGGTGATGCTTTCAAACAGCTTGTTTTGTGTGAGCAGTCCAATCAAATCATGGAATGATCAGATGACAACAGTGTCGTAGAGATGGATATTGTAACTGGAAAATACCTCTCTCTGATCGGCTGGCAGGTGTCGTAAAAACACACAGATATTGCAGGTATCCATTTTAATTGTACTTATGTAACAGAGTCAATCACAGAGCAGTAAAATGTGTGTAATACGTGTCAAATGTACATCAGTAATATGTAATATCATAATGAGACCAAATCTGTGTAAATAGTTATAACCTGACGTGTTATTTCTCCAGAGTCAATATGTGGAACGTTTGGTCTCAGTATCTGTAACGCTCACTTCTGTGGGTCACCCCCATAAATGATGTCTCCGCCTTTAGCTCTCCCCTCTTGCCATTGTACTCCATGGGAGAGGTACGACACTGTGGTCTTTCTGTTAAATCGTGTTCGTGGGATTACTTGCTAGCTTAAACTTATTGTGCTGTATGCTAACATATTACGCCACGGTTGACCGGAGGATTTTGTTATTTCCATTGGCGCCAGAATAAACGGAGATCGCCTCCAAAGATATCCAAGTGTGAGCCTCTTCACGAAAACACAAGGCACACAACGTCAGACACCACCGTTACTTGAGCAGTTACTGCTTTGTAGCTTAAAAGTTCAGCTAACTCTCATCGATGAAACTCTTTGTGCGCCTGTTGAATCTGCATCTTGGTGACGCCAAGGGATGTTTTAGAGAGACAGGGTTGGTGCTGACCCCAAAGCTCGCCCCTGGTTGAGCCCCTGATCATTCATTTTGTCAAAATTAAAATTTCCCATTACCTGAAATTCAACACAGCAACATTCTGGCCACAAGATAGCTTCTGGTCAAATCTCCACAGTGTAAATAGAGTATTTACAGATGTTGAAAAAGCGATTTTCCATCCTATTAATTCAGGATTGTGTTGACTCAGATCATACGCGTTCCGCTGTTAACACGATGAATAGTTTGCGCTTGGCTTCCTGCAGCAGTGAATCAGGTAAAGCGTTGGAGAGCAAATGATCTTTGACTTTCCGACCGCACTGCTCTGAATGTTAATGCCTGCAGAAGGATTTCAGTGTTTTATCAGCTACTGATTTATAGTTTGAGTAATCACAAAATTGGGTTACACAAAATTTCCTAATACTGACAGACTGTGATCTTGCAGTGTATTTACGAACTGCAATGGAGAAAGAGGAATTTTCAGAAAAGTTTCTCAGGTGGAAGCTCAACAAACTCGAGGAGCAAATAGAGAGAACCATGAAGTCCTGGAAGAGGAAGCCGTTTCCAACAGCCAGGTAAGAGAGTCTCTTGAGACTACAATTCAGGCTCTGCAGGAGAGCTGGAAGCCAAAAAAGAGGCTGAGGCTTGAGGAACTCAAAACCGAGTTGGACGAAACCCAGAGAGACAACAACGACTTGTCGCGACAAAACTGCCCTGTTGGTTGACCGGAAAAACAAAAAAAAAATTCACGAAGGGGAGTTAAGAAATTTAGATGAGTCTTCGGCAGCGTATAAAGAGCATCAAAACAATGTCTTGTTATATATGCAAGGAGACTTTGATGAGAAGCTGGCATTGCAGAAAGAGGAAGCCGACAGGGCATTGAAAAGAGCAGGCTGGAAAATATGAATGTGAGGTGCTGAAAATGAAGAAACAGCTCTATCAGATGGCGGAGGAGAACAAAAGAGTTGTGCAGCAGCTAACAGAAAAATACGAGGCCTTGGAAAAGAAATGAATCTCAAGAGCACAGCTGAACTTGAAAGCAGATTCATGTCTGAAAAACTGGAAATGAAATTAATCAAACAGGCTAAGATTATAAAAAGAGAGGAGGATCTGACCAAGACAGTGTCGAATTAAAGGATACTCTCGTGAAAAAAAAACGAAAATATTGCACCCTAGAGAGGAGGTGATGTCTCTAAAGCACGACAGGAACACTTTGGGGGAAGAATTGAAGGCAAGAAAAACCAATTTTTCTATGCTATCCCAAGTAAAGACTCTCCTGAAGGCCAGCGTCAAGCGTCTAGAGACGAAAAAGAAAAGGAAGTGTCCATGTTGAATAACACAAAAATAGAGCTGAAGGAGGCCATGCAAGCAAAGAGCAACCTGATTGAAAAACTCGGACTTGAATCCTCTAAAATGAAAGCCATGAGAAAGAAATGAGCAAGCTGAGGGCTAAGCTCAGAAAATTGGAGAGACATGTCTGCTGCGTTACAAGGGTGATATACAGGCATGCATGTCTGATATCGAAAATCCCAAGAAATTAAGAAGCAGAATAATGGAGATGAAAATACAGCACATAGACACCGATGAGTGTGAGAAGATGGATGAAAACACTAGGAGGCCTTTCAAGATAAGCTTAACAGTCTAAAGACAAAGCTTGGTGTTTATGAAAGGATCCAGCAGAGTAACTTCAATGAGAAGAGAAATATTCTGGAGCGGCTGGAGAAAGGAGAGGAAGATTTGGCTAAAACAAGACATTTTTCATAAAATTACTTAATGAAAAAGGTTATGGAGGTGGAAAAACTTGAAAAAGACCTTCATAACGCAACAAAGCCAAAGAGGGTTAAATCATGGGT
Source organism: Xiphias gladius (assembly GCF_016859285.1). Lineage (NCBI taxonomy): Eukaryota > Metazoa > Chordata > Actinopteri > Istiophoriformes > Xiphiidae > Xiphias > Xiphias gladius. The sequence continues at coordinate 17,305 of NW_024402058.1, forward strand.
AAATAAGAAAGTACTGGGAATTACCAAAGTGATTCCACAGGTACAGCCAGCACTTTACCCAGAAGACTGGAATCCACTTGGCTGCCCTGATGACAGTATCACATCATCTCTGCAAACCTGTGTGGATGACGTGGTATCATCACCCTGGCAGCCACCTCCTTGTACAGGTGGCAATATCGTACATGTGAGGCCGTTTGTGGACGATGGCATGCCACGAGTTGACATTTAACCCCCCTCCTTCCCGAAATTGTAAACCAAATCCAGTCAAGAACCCCACCACCACCTCACACACACCTCTCTGTCTCTCTCTCTAAATCTCTCTCTTTCTCTCTCCTTCCGACCGGTCGAGGCAGATGGCCGCCACCCAGAGCCCGCTTCTGCTCAAGGATTCTTCCTGTTGAAGGGGAGTTTTTCCTTGCCACCGTGCCAAGTGCTTGCTCATGGGGAATGTTGGGTCTATGTCAATAATGTTGTAGAGAATACCGTCCAGGCCTGCTCTGTATGAAAAGTGCCCTGAAATAACTTCTGTTATGATTTCGGCCTCCACACCCCAAAGAGAAGATATTTGGAAAATTGAAAAATCGAAATTTTCCACAAAGAATTCTGCTCCAAAACTGGGCAAATCACGTGAGACGACCGGACCTCTACCTAAGAAAGCTAATCCTCTCACATGATTTTGCCATCTTCCCCATGAATAAAAATACTACAATGAAATGAATTTGAAGCTCAAGTTGTAGGGTTTGGTATTTCTGTATCTGTGTTAAGTTGTGTATGATTACGGTGATTTGGACCGACTTCATTTGTAGAGAAATTCAAAGAGGCGTACGGCTCCTCTACATACCCATCGCCAAGCGGCAGACAGACAGTTAGCCGCTAGCTGGTGAACATATTGGAGCATTTAGCGGCTAAAGAGCCAGATATTTCCCTCAGGAGTTAATGGAGACCAAAGACAGAGCTAAGAGAGAGGAATACTGGACTTAAATTCATCAGTCGGACAAACACAACTCCAAATAAATGACAATGTTGCTCTGTGAGTTCATGGTATGTCAATATTGTGTTCACAGCTTGTTTCCACTGCCCCCAAGTGTCCAAAATAAACAGATAAATACGTAAATAAAAGAATGACTTATTGCACTTTTGATTGTTACTTTCAGTTTGGGATGTTTATATGTATTTTTACCGTTGATATTTTTAGTTTTGCTGTTAACCAAGAACTTGTGTGTGTGTGTGCTGTAGCTCATCACCCCCACTAAGTCTCTCTCTGTAACAGAGATCAGTGGCAGTGAATGAGCAGCTTTGCGTGTCACTGGTAATACCAAGAGGAAAGAGGAAGGAGGGAGGAGGAGTCGTTAAGCTGCTTCACATGAGAGAGAGAAGAGAGATAAAGAGAAGAACAGAAGAAGAAAAATGAGTCATTTCTGAGAACTTAGCGCTGGAAGTAAGGAGAGAAACAAGCGAAGGAAAGAGTCACATCTGAAAAGAGAAGGAGTCACACTGACTCTGTGGGACTAACAGGTTTCTCAACACCTCCTGAAAAAAGACTGTACTGCCTCGTTCTCCGTTCTGTTCTCCGGTTCTTCTTCCCTCCATCCACCAGAGGAACACAACGTCAGACACCACCGGTTACACTTGAGCAGTTACTGCTTTGTAGCGAAAAGTTCAGCTAACTCTCATCGATGAAACTCTTTGTGCGTCTGTTGAATCTGCATCTTGGTGACGCCGAAGGGATGTTTTAGAGAGACAGGGTTGGTGCCGACCCCAAAGCTCGCTTGGGTTGAGCCCCTGGTCGCCACGGTGACCGTCCTGGACGACGAGCACGCCGGCATCTTCGCATTGAGCGAGCGCATGTTGCGGATGAGCGAGAGCGAGGGCACCGTGGAAGTGACGGCGGCTCGCAAGCAATATAATATGTTGGTCTGTGTTGTGGAGTTCCTCTGCCTCCCACTAGCCAGAAAAAATGTATCAATGCTGCATTGATCATTCATTTTGTCAAAATTAAAAATTTCCCATTACCTGAAATTCCACGCAGCAACATTCTGGCCACAAAACAGCTTGTGGGAGTCAAATCTCACAGTGTAAATAGAGTATTTACAGATGTTGAAAAAATTGATTTCCATCCTATTAATTCAGGATTGTGTTGACTCAGATCATACGCGTCTCGTTCCTTTAACACGATGAGTAGTTTGCGGCCCTTTGGCTTCCTGCAGCAGTGAATCAGGTAAAGCGTTGGAGAGCAAATGATCTTTGACTTTCCGACCGCACCGTTCTGAATGTTAATACCTGCGAGAAGGGATTTGAGTGTTTGCCAGCTACTGATTTATAGTTGGAGTAATCCTCTTGGGGGTGAAATACCTGAAAAGATATTTTATGATTTCAGAAATACATCTGCATTAATTAGTTATTGATTAGAATTTACCTCTCCATTCCTGCAAAGCTTATGATCTGGGGAGGCGTCCATAAAAAATAACATGATGTAAGAGCTTAAGAGAGAAGGAAGGAGCAGAGTTTCTATTCCTGTGTTTGTCCTCTCTGTCGTTGCGGCTCTTGTTTTTTTCTCACCATCCTTTATCTATACCGCTTACACCTGAGGGTCGTGGTCAGGAGCTGGAGCATATCCCAGCTGACACTGGGCGAGAGGCGGGCTACACCCTCGGACAGGTCGCCGATCTTTTACAGGGCTGACAAATTGAAACAAGCAAACGTTCACTCTCACAGTCACACACCTCGGTGAATGTGAGAGTTGCTGACCGAGTATTTAATGATGTCTTATATATTTAATTTTGAAACACTCTGGGTCTCCATACTCCACAATACAAGTAAAACTCGAGCACTCAAAATTTCACCAAAGTGAATGTAGAAAAGTATTACAGTTCTGATGTAAGAATATGAAAGCAGCATTTTAATGCCGAAGCTGATTCACGTGGTGCTAAAGTCAATATACTCTTTTGTTTTCTTATGTATTTGTTTATTTATTTTTAATTCTACTGTCAAACAAACATGATGATGTCACAGATGATGTGACATCACAAAGCACATCAAAGCGCATGGTGACATCAAAGCGCATGGTGACATCACACATTTCAATTGCATGGAGTTACATTTGCAAATTTCTACTCTCACAAAGTCTGACTACGAAGTGAGGGACACTTGTGCATACGCCTGTTAGGCTGGGTTACACAAAATTTCCTAATACTGACAGACTGTGATCTAGCAGTGTATTTACGAACTGCAATGGAGAAAGAGGAATTTTCAGAAAAGCTTCTCAGGTGGAAGCTCAACAAACTCGAGGAGCAAAATGAGAGAACCATGAAGTCCTGGAAAGAGGAAGCCGTTTCCAACAGCCAGGTAAGAGAGTCTCTTGAGACTACAATTCAGGCTCTGCAGGGATAGCTGTAAGCCAAAAAAAAGAGGCTTGAGTAACAAAAAACCGTGTTGTACGAAACCCAGAGTTAAAACAAACGACTTGTCCGCGACAAAACTGCCCTGTTGGTTGACGACCGAAAAACAAAGAAAAAAAATTCACGAGGAGTTAAGAAATTTAGATGAGTCTTCGGCAGCGTATAAAGAGCATCAAAACAATGTCTTGTTATATATGCAAGGAGACTTTGATGAGAAGCTGGCATTGCAGAAAGAGGAAGCCGACAGGGCATTGAAAGAGCAGGCTGGAAAATATGAATGTGAGGTGCTGAAAATGAAGAAACAGCTCTATCAGATGGCGGAGGAGAACAAAAGAGTTGTGCAGCAGCTAACAGAAAAATACGAGGCCTTGGAAAAAGAAATGAATCTCAAGAGCACAGCTGAACTTGAAAGCAGATTCATGTGAAAAACTGGAAATGAAATTAATCAAACAGGCTAAGATTATATAAAAGAGAGGAGGATCTGACCAAGACAGTTTCCGAATTAAAGGATACTCTCGTGTATAAATAAGAAAATATTGCATCCCTAGAGAGTGATGTGATGTCTCTATAGCTCGACAGGAACACTTTGGGGGAAGAATTGTAGGATGAATAAACCAATTTTTCTATGCTATCCCAAGTAAAGACTCTCCTGAAGGCCAGCGTCAGCGTCTAGAGGACTAAAAAGAAAAGGAAGTGTCCATGTTGAATAACACAAAAATATAGAGCTGAAGGAGGCCATGCAAGCAAAGAGCAACCTGATTGAAAAACTCGGACTTGAATCCTCTAAAATGAAAGCCAATGAGAAAGAAATGAGCAAGCTGAGGGCTAAGCTCAGAAAATTGGAGACATGCGTGCTGCGTTACAAGGGTGATATACAGGCATGCATGTCTGATATCGAAAATCCCAAGAAATTAAGAAGCAGAATAATGGAGATGAAAATACAGCACATAGACACCGATGAGTGTGAGAAGATGGATGAAAACACTAGGGAGGCCTTTCAAGATAAGCTTAACAGTCTAAAGACAAAGCTTGGTGTTTATGAAAGGATCCAGCAGAGTAACTTCAATGAGAAGAGAAATATTCTGGAGCGGCTGGAGAAAGGAGAGGAAGATTTGGCTAAAACAAGACATTTTTCATAAAATTACTTAATGAAAAGGTTATGGAGGTGGAAAAATTGAAAAAGACCTTCATAACGCAACAAAGCCAAAGAGGGTTAAATCATGGGTAAATAAGAAAGTACTGGGAATTACCAAAGTGATTCCACAGGTACAGCCAGCACTTTACCCAGAAGACTGGAATCCACTTGGCTGCCCTGATGACAGTATCACATCATCTCTGCAAACCTGTGTGGATGACGTGGTATCATCACCCTGGCAGCCACCTCCTTGTACAGGTGGCAATATCGTACATGTGAGGCCGTTTGTGGACGATGGCATGCCACGAGTTGACATTTAACCCCCCTCCTTCCCGAAATTGTAAACCAAATCCAGTCAAGAACCCCACCACCACCTCACACACACCTCTCTCTCTCTCTCTCTCTCTCTCTCTCAACCCGACCGGTCGAGGCAGATGGCCGCCCACCCAGAGCCCGCTTCTGCTCAAGGATTCTTCCTGTTGAAAGGGAGTTTTTCCTTGCCACTCGCCAAGTGCTTGCTCATGGGGAATGTTGGGTCTATGTCAATAATGTTGTAGAGAATACCGTCCAGGCCTGCTCTGTATGAAAAGTGCCCTGAAATAACTTCTGTTATGATTTCGGCTTCCTCCACACCCCAAAGAGAAGATATTTGGAAAATTGAAAAATCGAAATTTTCCACAAAGAATTCTGCTCCAAAACTGGGCAAATCACGTGAGACGACCGGACCTCTACCTAAGAAAGCTAATCCTCTCACATGATTTTGCCATCTTCCCCATGAATAAAAATACTACAATGAAATGAATTTGAAGCTCAAGTTGTAGGGTTTGGTATTTCTGTATCTGTGTTAAGTTGTGTATGATTACGGTGATTTGGACCGACTTCATTTGTAGAGTAATTCAAAGAGGCGTACGGCTCCTCTACATACCCATCGCCAAGCGGCAGACAGACAGTTAGCCGCTAGCTGGTGAACATATTGGAGCATTTAGCGGCTAAAGAGCCAGATATTTCCCTCAGGAGTTAATGGAGACCAAAGACAGAGCTAAGAGAGAGGGAATACTGGACTTAAATTCATCAGTCGGACAAACACAACTCCAAATAAATGACAATGTTGCTCTGTGAGTTCATGGTATGTCAATATTGTGTTCACAGCTTGTTTCCACTGCCCCCAAGTGTCCAAAATAAACAGATAAATACGTAAATAAAAGAATGACTTATTGCACTTTTGATTGTTACTTTCAGTTTGGGATGTTTATATGTATTTTTACCGTTGATATTTTTAGTTTTGCTGTTAACCAAGAACTTGTGTGTGTGTGCTGTAGCTCATCACCCCCCACTAAGTCTCTCTGTAACAGAGATCAGTGGCAGTGAATGAGCAGCTTTATGGTCACTGGTAATACCAAGAGGAAAGAGGAAGGAGGGAGGAGGGAGTCGTTCGCTGCTTCACATGAGAGAGAAGCGAGATAAAGAGAGAAGAACAGAAGAAGAAAAATGAGTCATTTCTGAGAACTTAGCGCTGGAAGTAAGAGAAACAAGCGAAGGAAAGAGTCACATCTGAAAAGAAGGAGTCACACTGACTCTGTGGGACTAACAGGTTTCTCAACACCTCCTGAAAAAAGACTGTACTGCCTCGTTCTCCGTTCTGTTCTCCGGTTCTTCTTCCTCCATCCACCAGGCAGGACGTCTGTGGCAAGACCCAAAGCGGAAACGAAGGGAGGCCAGAGAGAGACACAGAAGAACGAGAAGAGTTCAGATCACGCGAGAGGGTGAGGACAGACAGTCGGTAGGCTCATAGAGGCATGTTGGCTTTATGCACATTCTCACTTTGTGTGTGTGTGTGTGTGTGTGTGTACACGGTCCTCAGACGTGAGCATGAGCGTCGCTGCTCTGGAGCTTTTCACCCAGAATGCAATGCAGACAACCGCTACAGCCCTGTTCAGTGTGACACAGCTACAGGTTACAGGCACCTCTGTAAGGTAACCAGTCAGTTGGTTCTGTAGTTCATCAGCTCATTTGTGAACTCTGTTCTGTAGCATTTTGTTTGGGCCATTTCTGTTTCTTTTCTTGACTTTTTTCTTTCCCCTTCCTCTTCACACTTTTGGTTTCCTTTCTTTTTTTGCCGCTATTGGTTTTCTTTTCTTTTCCTCCCATCCCCTCTCCTGATGGGATCTGACTGGTTTAAATAGGTGCAGATGTGATTACCTACAGAAGCATTTCATCTTATCTAAATTTACACCGGTAAAATTTACTGTGTGATTTCACCAGCTAGGTAGAGTACCTGTCTACAGCCTATAGATGCTTAACAAATACCAGGAGATGAGCTTCGGTGTCTCTGTGCCTCTGCTGGTTGGTCCATACTCTGACGGTGTGAGACAAAAGCTCAAGGCCGACCTCCACGTCCGATCGCTCTACTTGACCTGGAAATGGTTCTGTCAGCCCTCAAACTTTGTTGTGGTTGTATCACTGCCTCCATTCTCCACAGGAACAAACATGTTACAAGTCATTATTGACTTTTTCAGTATTTAACCTTAAACCATCTTTGCCTAATCTACCTGCTGTGACTACCTAAACATAACCATAAAAACTTTCATTATGCTTCAAGTGCTGCCAGCGAACATTTAGCGGATTAATGAGAAAATCAATCGACAGAAAAGTTATTTTGAAAGCCAATTAATTACGTTTGTGGAAGCAAAGCGCTCATTCCTGGTTGCAGCTTCTCAGTTGTGCAGATGTAAACTTTGGACTGTTATGGTCCCATTTAAGAAGACATTTGAAAACATCACTTCCAGCTTCAAGAAACAGTAACTGGCATTCATTTCGTTTTTTTTTTTTTTTGTACTGTTTCAGAAGATCAGTTTCATGGTAGATCCACATTTTGTTTTGTGTCTCTTTTGCTTTGTCTCTGTAAAACCTCGCTGTTTGTTCAGTGTGTGGGCAAACACAGACTTGATAAACCCTCTTTAAAAGTACTCGGGGACCCTCTGCTGTCCTTCATACTGTGAGGTTTGAGCTGAGTTTGACACTAAGGGGACCACACTCTTAAAAGATAAATTCGAGATTTTGGGAGATGAGACGAAACTTTAATGATCCCCGTGGGGAAATTGTATAAGTAGCCTATCGTGTCTATTATGAGACAGAGGATCTGTCAGTTCATCTCAAAAGCTCTGAGCTCAAAGTTGTCTTTGTTGAAAGACTTGAAGCAGAAGCTGATACATTTTTATCTTAGAATACAAAGGTACCAGCCTCTAATGCTGATTTCAAACGCAAAAACGTGCTTTACAGACAAGAAGTTACCAGCTTTGGTTTGTATTCCGGGCTGAGACTAGTTTTACTTGATTGAGCTGCATAAGCGTGCTGCAGGCTTCTGAATAACCTGCAGTGTGGCTGTAAAAATGGGGAAAGATATCCGAGGAGAGCAAAGTGAGGGAAAGAGGGGGGAGAGGCATGAGGGTCCCAGCAGGAGAGTCGGAGAAAGGCTGAGGAGAGACCGAAAAATACTGTTGCTACCAGTCAAACTACTGCTAACTTCTGCTGCTACCACATTAGTTACTACTCTACATATGAACCAGAAAGGCCCCAAAAGTTTCCTTTTGTTTTTCAACATAAAACTGACTACGTGTATAAAAATATAGAAGAAAAGGTACTTTTTCAGCCTGGCTTTTGTGTCGTGTGTTTAACATCGTTTGTTCCTTATTCTTTATGTTTCATTTCGTGTCATCCATTTTCTTTTATTTTGAGCTTATTATTATTTTTCCAAGAATAATGGATAAAGGAAACCCATTCAAACTGAGAAACAGGACAACTTATATTGCCTCCCTTTTTTCAATGTTCAAAAACCATCTGGTACTTCCCATAATTCAGCACTATTACTGTAAAATATAAAATATAAACGAAGGTACAAAGTCAGATGATCAGTCCAAGTGCTGCTTCAGAGTTCACTGTCTTTGATTACAAATCAACTTTTTTTTCTGCGACGTGAACTTGGTATCAAACAACAAAGCAAAGATGTGAAGAAGATTCCAGAAACCTGGAATATTATTTTTTAAAGCACACTGCGCTGTAATTAAAAGCATATAGGATAATTGCACCAGGTAACGACGTGGCAAGCCCAGTTATCTCTCCTCAGATTCAAAGTTTGATGAGAGATCAAAAGAAGTGTGAAGGCTGGATGAGAGGAGAGTGGGGCAAGATCCTGAAGAGTCACATTAAAGGAGCACAGGGAGGGCAGGGCATTAAAAAACAAAGGAGGAGAATGGATGGAGGGACACTGAGTGAGTAAATTACAAAGGTCAGTGTCATCCATTTCAACGGCACGCCAGTGGATTTCATCGATCGCTGTGCCATAAAATGAGCAGCAGGAAACCAATTCATGCTTCAGAGTGAACCTCAGAACTTTTCTTCTTGGAGGCTGCAATGTGTTGAAGTTTGTGCACGAAATGGAAATGAAATGAACTGACGCTACACTTGTGCTGATTGAGTGAAAGTCTGAGCTGCATCTTAAGTAGGCAGATTGACCCCATCAGTAACAGAGATGAGAAAGTCGATTATACAAACTCCTGCACGCTAATAGAGAATGGTGCGGAGACATACTGTTGTCGGTTATTTCACTTGAATGGATCAAACAAAGCCTGTTATGCGGTTCTCTTTCATCAGTAAGGAAGTAGTAGTTTCATGGTTTCAATCATAATCAATCCATACCTCCATTTGCTATGAATAGGAATTAAATGTGAAAGCTTCCATTTGCAGCTGTACTGGAAAGTAACACAGTAACAGTCCAAACTGACAAAAATGTTCTACAAACAGCGGCACCTGATACATCACTCTACAAATATACGTTGAGTTATTAGTGTTTCATGTTTAGCCATAAAAATACAACAGTCTGACTGTTTATGTTAATTGATACAGATTCAATCAATCAGGAAATTTCAGAAAAGAGTGAAAAAATTCCGATCACGTGCGCGAGGTGATGCTTTCAAACAGCTTGTTTTGTGTGAGCAGTCCAAGACTCAAAAGGTTTCAGAGAAGCGCAAAGTAAAAGTGGAGAAAAGCAGCAAATCCTCATATTTCATATTTCCTCGTATTTTTAAATGATCAGTCAGTTTCAAACCTATTTCACCTCTGACCACACCCAGCACCACTGACAGGTATCAGTTTGCTTTGTTGCACCTGTAGCCACATCCGACCTGTACGTCACCGCAGCACTTTGAGAGGTTAAACCACCGGAGTTCAGCAAAAACAAGATTTTCACGAGATGGTTATTGTCAGTATTTTTATATCTACATCGGCTCAAATGACAATGTGACAACCATGAAGCACCAGAGAATCATCACCTGAGTCTGCAGCTCCACTCGACTCTACTGAGCTTTATAGTGAGTCTCAGCTCATTGTTCAGCTGCCCGACCTGCAACTTTACTGTTTCGATTCACTCTCACCGCTCCCGTAGCGTGGTGTTTGGCCACAGCAGGCAGCTGTTTTGAGCCAAAAAGCTCTAAGAAGCCACTGTGCGCTACCTGCTCAGCAGCAAACAGACGACAGACGCAGTCGGACCCCAGCTGGTGAACATAGTGGAGTCAGATATATCCCTGGGGAGTTGTTAGAAGCCAAAAACAGCTAAAAGAGAGTGAATGTTGGACTTCAATTCATCAGGTGGACACGAATGCCACTCCAGAAAAATAAACAAGGAACTTTTAACAAATTCACCACGTCTACTTGAAAGGCTGATGATATGTCAATAAATCAGTTATTGCAGGTTTGAGCAACAACTGCCATCGTCACCTTAGTGACTGGATTGTTGAAATCTTGGCGTTGCATCGTGGCTGGACTCCATCCAGAATATGGTGATTGTCTGAACACATAGCAGGAAGCGGTCTGGCACCCAACCTGATTTGGGGAGGCCATCTGTCAGTGAGTGCACGATGGAATGATCAGATGACAACAGTGTCGTAGAGATGGATATTGTAACTGGAAAAAAAGCTCTCTCTCTGATCGACTGGCAGGTGTCGTAAAACACACACAGATATTGCAGGTATCCATTTTAATTGTACTTATGTAACAGAGTCAATCACACAGCAGTAAAATGTGTGTAATACGTGTCAAATGTACATCAGTAATATGTAATATCATAATGAGACCAAATCTGTGTAAATAGTTATAAGCTGACGTGTTATTTCTCCAGAGTCAATATGTGGAACGTTTGAGTCTCAGTATCTGTACCTCTACGTTCACTTCTGTGGGTCACCCCCCATAAATGATGTCTCCCGCCTTTAGCTCTCCCCTCTTTGCCATTGTAGTCCATGGGAGAGAATAACGACACTGTGGTCTTTCTGTTAAATCGTGTTCGTTCAGAGGATTACTTGCTAGCTTAAACTTATTGTGCTGTATGCTAACATATTACGCCGGTTGACCGCAGGATTTTTGTTATTTCCATTGGCGTCAGAATAAACGGAGATCGCCTCCAAAGATATCCCAGTCTGAGCCTCTTCACGAAAACATAAGGCACACAACGTCAGACACCACCGGTTACACTTGAGCAGTTACTGCTTTGTAGCGAAAAGTTCAGCTAACTCTCATCGATGAAACTCTTTGTGCGTCTGTTGAATCTGCATCTTGGTGACGCTTGAAGGATGTTTTAGAGAGACAGGGTTGGTGCTGACCCCAAAGCTCGCCCTGGTTGAGCCCCTGATCATTCATTTTGTCAAAATTAAAATTTCCCATTACCTGAAATTCAACACAGCAACATTCTGGCCACAAGATAGCTTCTGGGAGTCAAATCTCACAGTGTAAATAGAGTATTTACAGATGTTGAAAAACTTGATTTCCATCCTATTAATTCAGGATTGTGTTGACTCAGATCATACGCGTCTCGTTCCTTTAACACGATGAATAGTTTGCGGCCCTTTGGCTTCCTGCAGCAGTGAATCAGGTAAAGCGTTGGAGAGCAAATGATCTTTGACTTTCCGACCGCACACGTTCTGAATGTTAATGCCTGCGAGAAGGGATTTCAGTGTTTTATCAGCTACTGATTTATAGTTTGAGTAATCACAAAATCACAAAATTTTGGGTCACACAAAATTTCCTAATACTGACAGACTGTGATCTTGCAGTGTATTTACGAACTGCAATGGAGAAAGAGGAATTTTCAGAAAAGTTTCTCAGGTGGAAGCTCAACAAACTCGAGGAGCAAAATGAGAGAACCATGAAGTCCTGGAAAGAGGAAGCCGTTTCCAACAGCCAGGTAAGAGAGTCTCTTGAGACTACAATTCAGGCTCTGCAGGGAGAGCTGGAAGCCCAAAAAAAGAGGCTTGAGGAACTCAAAACCGAGTTGGGACGAAACCCAGAGAGACAACAAACGACTTGTCGCGACAAAACTGCCCTGTTGGTTGACCGAAAAACAAAGAAAAAAAATTCACGAAGGGGAGTTAAGAAATTTAGATGAGTCTTGACAGCGTATAAAAGCATCAAAACAATGTCTTGTTATATATGCAAGGAGACTTTGATGAGAAGCTGGCATTGCAGAAAGAGGAAGCCGACAGGGCATTGAAAGAGCAGGCTGGAAAATATGAATGTGAGGTGCTGAAAATGAAGAAACAGCTCTATCAGATGGCGGAGGAGAACAAAAGAGTGTGCAGCAGCTAACAGAAAAATACGAGGCCTTGGAAAAGAAATGAATCTCAAGAGCACAGCTGAACTTGAAAGCAGATTCATGTGTGAAAAACTGGAAATGAAATTAATCAAACAGGCTAAGATTATAAAAGAGAGGAGGATCTGACCAAGACAGTGTCGAATTAAAGGATACTCGTGAAAAAAAACGAAAATATTGCAACCCTAGAGGGAGGTGATGTCTCTAAAGCACGACAGGAACACTTTGGGGGAAGAATTGAAGGCAGAAAAAAACCAATTTTTCTATGCTATCCCAAGTAAAGACTCTCCTGAAGGCCAGCGTCAAGTGTCTAGAGGACGAAAAGAAAAGGAAGTGTCCATGTTGAATAACACAAAAATAGAGCTGAAGGAGGCCATGCAAGCAAAGAGCAACCTGATTGAAAAACTCGGACTTGAATCCTCTAAAATGAAAGCCAATGAGAAAGAAATGAGCAAGCTGAGGGCTAAGCTCAGAAAATTGGAGACATGCTGCGTTACATAAGGGTGATATACAGGCATGCATGTCTGATATCGAAAATCCCAAGAAATTAAGAAGCAGAATAATGGAGATGAAAATACAGCACATAGACACCGATGAGTGTGAGAAGATGGATGAAAACACTAGGGAGGCCTTTCAAGATAAGCAACAGTCTAAAGACAAAGCTTGGTGATTATGAAAGGATCCAGCAGAGTAACTTCAATGATTAGAGAAATATTCTTTAGAGGCTGGAGAAAGGAGAGGAAGATTTGGCTAAAACAAGACATATTTTCATAAAATTACATAATGAAAAGGTTATGGAGGTGGAAAAATTGAAAAAAGACCTTCATAACATAACAAAGCCAAAGAGGGTTAAATCATGGGTAAATAAGAAAGTACTGGGAATTACCAAAGTGATTCCACAGGTACAGCCAGCACTTTACCCAGAAGACTGGAATCCACTTGGCTGCCCTGATGACAGTATCACATCATCTCTGCAAACCTGTGTGGATGACGTGGTATCATCACCCTGGCAGCCACCTCCTTGTACAGGTGGCAATATCGTACATGTGAGGCCGTTTGTGGACGATGGCATGCCACGAGTTGACATTTAACCCCTCCTTCCCGAAATTGTAAACCAAATCCAGTCAAGAACCCCACCACCCCAACACACACACACCTCTCGGTCTCTCTCTCTAAATCTCTCTCCTTCTCTCTCAACCCGACCGGTCGAGGCAGATGGCCGCCCACCCAGAGCCCGCTTCTGCTCAAGGATTCTTCCTGTTGAAAGGAGTTTTCCTTGCCACCGCCAAGTGCTTGCTCATGGGGAATGTTGGGTCTATGTCAATAATGTTGTAGAGAATACCGTCCAGGCCTGCTCTGTATGAAAAGTGCCCTGAAATAACTTCTGTTATGATTTCGGCTTCCCTCCACCCCAAAGAGAAGATATTTGGAAAATTGAAAATCGAAATTTTCCACAAAGAATTCTGCTCCAAAACTGGGCAAATCACGTGAGACGACCGGACCTCTACCTAAGAAAGCTAATCCTCTCACATGATTTTGCCATCTTCCCCATGAATAAAAATACTACAATGAAATGAATTTGAAGCTCAAGTTGTAGGGTTTGGTATTTCTGTATCTGTGTTAAGTTGTGTATGATTACGGTGATTTGGACCGACTTCATTTGTAGAGTAATTCAAAGAGGCGTACAGCTCCTCTACATACCCATCACTAAGCGGCAGACAGACAGTTAGCCGCTAGCTGGTGAACATATTGGAGCATTTAGCGGCTAAAGAGCCAGATATTTCCCTCAGGAGTTAATGGAGACCAAAGACAGAGCTAAGAGAGAGGGAATACTGGACTTAAATTCATCAGTCGGACAAACACAACTCCAAATAAATGACAATGTTGCTCTGTGAGTTCATGGTATGTCAATATTGTGTTCACAGCTTGTTTCCACTGCCCCCAAGTGTCCAAAATAAACAGATAAATACGTAAATAAAAGAATGACTTATTGCACTTTTGATTGTTACTTTCAGTTTGGGATGTTTATATGTATTTTTACCGTTGATATTTTTAGTTTTGCTGTTAACCAAGAACTTGTGTGTGTGTGTGCTGTAGCTCATCACCCCCCACTAAGTCTCTCTCTGTAACAGAGATCAGTGGCAGTGAATGAGCAGCTTTGCGTTTCACTGGTAATACCAAGAGGAAAGAGGTAGGGAGGGAGGAGGGAGTCGCTGCTTCACATGAGAGAGAGAAGCGAGAGATAAAGAGAGAAGAACAGAAGAAGAAAAATGAGTCATTTCTGAGAACTTAGCGCTGGAAGTAAGGAGAGAAACAAGCGAAGGAAAGAGTCACATCTGAAAAGAGAAGGAGTCACACTGACTCTGTGGGACTAACAGGTTTCTCAACACCTCCTGAAAAAAGACTGTACTGCCTCGTTCTCCGTTCTGTTCTCCGGTTCTTCTTCCCTCCATCCACCAGAGGAACACAACGTCAGACACCACCGGTTACACTTGAGCAGTTACTGCTTTGTAGCGAAAAGTTCAGCTAACTCTCATCGATGAAACTCTTTGTGCGTCTGTTGAATCTGCATCTTGGTGACGCCGAAGGGATGTTTTAGAGAGACAGGGTTGGTGCCGACCCCAAAGCTCGCTTGGGTTGAGCCCCTGGTCGCCACGGTGACCGTCCTGGACGACGAGCACGCCGGCATCTTCGCATTGAGCGAGCGCATGTTGCGGATGAGCGAGAGCGAGGGCACCGTGGAAGTGACGGCTTCATAAGCAATATAATATGTTGGTCTGTGTTGTGGAGTTCCTCTGCCTCCCACTAGCCAGAAAAAATGTATCAATGCTGCATTGATCATTCATTTTGTCAAAATTAAAAATTTCCCATTACCTGAAATTCCACGCAGCAACATTCTGGCCACAAAACAGCTTGTGGGAGTCAAATCTCACAGTGTAAATAGAGTATTTACAGATGTTGAAAAAATTGATTTCCATCCTATTAATTCAGGATTGTGTTGACTCAGATCATACGCGTCTCGTTCCTTTAACACGATGAGTAGTTTGCGGCCCTTTGGCTTCCTGCAGCAGTGAATCAGGTAAAGCGTTGGAGAGCAAATGATCTTTGACTTTCAGACCGCACCGTTCTGAATGTTAATACCTGCGAGAAGGGATTTGAGTGTTTGCCAGCTACTGATTTATAGTTGGAGTAATCCCTCTTGGGGGGTGAAATACCTGAAAAGATATTTTATGATTTCAGAAATACATCTGCATTAATTAGTTATTGATTAGAATTTACCTCTCCATTCCTGCAAAGCTTATGATCTGGGGAGGGCGTCCATAAAAAAATAACATGAAGTAAGAGCGCTAAGAGAGAAGGAAGGAGCAGAGTTTTTATTCCTGTATTTGTCCTCTCTGTCGTTGCCGCTCTTGTTTTTTTTCTCACCATCCTTTATCTATACCGCTTACACCTGAGGGTCGTGGTCAGGAGCTGGAGCATATCCCAGCTGACACTGGGCGAGAGGCGGGCTACACCCTCGGACAGGTCGCCGATCTTTTACAGGGCTGACAAATTGAAACAAGCAAACGTTCACTCTCACAGTCACACCTACGGTGAATGTGAGAGTTGCCGACTGACCGAGTATTTAATGATGTCTTATATATTTAATTTTGAAACACTCTGGGTCTCCATACTCCACAATACAAGTAAAACTCGAGCACTCAAAATTTCACCAAAGTGAATGTAGAAAAGTATTACAGTTCTGATGTAAGAATATGAAAGCAGCATTTTAATGCCGAAGCTGATTCACGTGGTGCTAAAGTCAATATACTCTTTTGTTTTCTTATGTATTTGTTTATTTATTTTTAATTCTACTGTCAAACAAACATGATGATGTCACAGATGATGTGACATCACAAAGCACATCAAAGCGCATGGTGACATCAAAGCGCATGGTGACATCACACATTTCAATTGCATGGAGTTACATTTGCAAATTTCTACTCTCACAAAGTCTGACTACGAAGTGAGGGACACTTGTGCATACGCCTGTTAGGCTGGGTTACACAAAATTTCCTAATACTGACAGACTGTGATCTAGCAGTGTATTTACGAACTGCAATGGAGAAAGAGGAATTTTCAGAAAAGCTTCTCAGGTGGAAGCTCAACAAACTCGAGGAGCAAAATGAGAGAACCATGAAGTCCTGGAAAGAGGAAGCCGTTTCCAACAGCCAGGTAAGAGAGTCTCTTGAGACTACAATTCAGGCTCTGCAGGGAGAGCTGGAAGCCCAAAAAAAGAGGCTTGAGGAACTCAAAACCGAGTTGGACGAAACCCAGAGAGACAACAAACGACTTGTCCGCGACAAAACTGCCCTGTTGGTTGACCGAAAAACAAAGAAAAAAATTCACGAAGGGGAGTTAAGAAATTTAGATGAGTCTTGACAGCGTATAAAAGAGCATCAAAACAATGTCTTGTTATATATGCAAGGAGACTTTGATGAGAAGCTGGCATTGCAGAAAGAGGAAGCCGACAGGGCATTGAAAGAGCAGGCTGGAAAATATGAATGTGAGGTGCTGAAAATGAAGAAACAGCTCTATCAGATGGCGGAGGAGAACAAAAGAGTTGTGCAGCAGCTAACAGAAAAATACGAGGCCTTGGAAAAAGAAATGAATCTCAAGAGCACAGCTGAACTTGAAAGCAGATTCATGTCTGAAAAACTGGAAATGAAATTAATCAAACAGGCTAAGATTATAAAAGAGAGAGGAGGATCTGACCAAGACAGTGTCCGAATTAAAGGATACTCGTGAAAAAAACGAAAATATTGCAACCCTAGAGAGGGAGGTGATGTCTCTAAAGCACGACAGGAACACTTTGGGGGAAGAATTGAAGGCAGAAAAACCAATTTTCTATGCTATCCCAAGTAAAGACTCTCCTGAAGGCCAGCGTCAAGCGTCTAGAGGACTAAAAAGAAAAGGAAGTGTCCATGTTGAATAACACAAAAATAGAGCTGAAGGAGGCCATGCAAGCAAAGAGCAACCTGATTGAAAAACTCGGACTTGAATCCTCTAAAATGAAAGCCAATGAGAAAGAAATGAGCAAGCTGAGGGCTAAGCTCAGAAAATTGGAGACATGCGTGCTGCGTTACAAGGGTGATATACAGGCATGCATGTCTGATATCGAAAATCCCAAGAAATTAAGAAGCAGAATAATGGAGATGAAAATACAGCACATAGACACCGATGAGTGTGAGAAGATGGATGAAAACACTAGGGAGGCCTTTCAAGATAAGCTTAACAGTCTAAAGACAAAGCTTGGTGTTTATGAAAGGATCCAGCAGAGTAACTTCAATGAGAAGAGAAATATTCTGGAGCGGCTGGAGAAAGGAGAGGAAGATTTGGCTAAAACAAGACATTTTTTTCATAAAATTACTTAATGAAAAGGTTATGGAGGTGGAAAAATTGAAAAAAGACCTTCATAACGCAACAAAGCCAAAGAGGGTTAAATCATGGGTAAATAAGAAAGTACTGGGAATTACCAAAGTGATTCCACAGGTACAGCCAGCACTTTACCCAGAAGACTGGAATCCACTTGGCTGCCCTGATGACAGTATCACATCATCTCTGCAAACCTGTGTGGATGACGTGGTATCATCACCCTGGCAGCCACCTCCTTGTACAGGTGGCAATATCGTACATGTGAGGCCGTTTGTGGACGATGGCATGCCACGAGTTGACATTTAACCCCCCTCCTTCCCGAAATTGTAAACCAAATCCAGTCAAGAACCCCACCACCACCACCTCACACACCTCTCTGTCTCTCTCTCTAAATCACTCTCTTGCTCTCTCTCCACCCGACCGGTCGAGGCAGATGGCCGCCCACCCAGAGCCCGCTTCTGCTCAAGGATTCTTCCTGTTGAAAGGGAGTTTTCCTTGCCACCGTCGCCAAGTGCTTGCTCATGGGGGAATGTTGGGTCTATGTCAGTAATGTTGTAGAGAATACCGTCCAGGCCTGCTCTGTATGAAAAGTGCCCTGAAATAACTTCTGTTATGATTTCGGCTTCCCTCCACACCCCAAAGAGAAGATATTTGGATCGAAATTTTCCACAAAGAATTCTGCTCCAAAACTGGGCAAATCACGTGAGACGACCGGACCTCTACCTAAGAAAGCTAATCCTCTCACATGATTTTGCCATCTTCCCCATGAATAAAAATACTACAATGAAATGAATTTGAAGCTCAAGTTGTAGGGTTTGGTATTTCTGTATCTGTGTTAAGTTGTGTATGATTACGGTGATTTGGACCGACTTCATTTGTAGAGTAATTCAAAGAGGCGTACGGCTCCTACATACCCCATCGCCAAGCGGCAGACAGACAGTTAGCCGCTAGCTGGTGAACATATTGGAGCATTTAGCGGCTAAAGAGCCAGATATTTCCCTCAGGAGTTAATGGAGACCAAAGACAGAGCTAAGAGAGAGGGAATACTGGACTTAAATTCATCAGTCGGACAAACACAACTCCAAATAAATGACAATGTTGCTCTGTGAGTTCATGGTATGTCAATATTGTGTTCACAGCTTGTTTCCACTGCCCCCAAGTGTCCAAAATAAACAGATAAATACGTAAAAAAAAGAATGACTTATTGCACTTTTGATTGTTACTTTCAGTTTGGGATGTTTATATGTATTTTTACCGTTGATATTTTTAGTTTTGCTGTTAACCAAGAACTTGTGTGTGTGTGTGCTGTAGCTCATCACCCCCCACTAAGTCTCTCTCTGTAACAGAGATCAGTGGCAGTGAATGAGCAGCTTTGCGTGTCACTGGTAATACCAAGAGGAAAGAGGAAGGGAGGGAGGAGGGAGTCGTTCGCTGCTTCACATGAGAGAGAGAAGCGAGAGATAAAGAGAGAAGAACAGAAGAAGAAAAATGAGTCATTTCTGAGAACTTAGCGCTGGAAGTAAGGAGAGAAACAAGCGAAGGAAAGAGTCACATCTGAAAAGAGAAGGAGTCACACTGACTCTGTGGGACTAACAGGTTTCTCAACACCTCCTGAAAAAAGACTGTACTGCCTCGTTCTCCGTTCTGTTCTCCGGTTCTTCTTCCCTCCATCCACCAGGCAGGACGTCTGTGGCAAGACCCAAAGCTGAAACGAAGGGAGGCCAGAGAGAGACACAGAAGAACGAGAAGAGTTCAGATCACGCGAGAGGGTGAGGACAGACAGTCGGTAGGCTCATAGAGGCATGTTGGCTTTATGCACATTCTCACTTTGTGTGTGTGTGTGTGTGTGTGTGTACACGGTCCTCAGACGTGAGCATGAGCGAGCGTCGCTGCTCTGGAGCTTTTTCACCCAGAATGCAATGCAGACAACCGCTACAGCCCTGTTCAGTGTGACACAGCTACAGGTTACAGGCACCTCTGTAAGGTAACCAGTCAGTTGGTTCTGTAGTTCATCAGCTCATTTGTGAACTCTGTTCTGTAGCATTTTGTTTGGGCCATTTCTGTTTCTTTTCTTGACTTTTTTTCTTCCCCTTCCTCTTCACACTTTTGGTTTCCTTTCTTTTTTTGCCGCTATTGGTTTTCTTTTCTTTTCCTCCCATCCCCTCTCCTGATGGGATCTGACTGGTTTAAATAGGTGCAGATGTGATTACCTACAGAAGCATTTCATCTTATCTAAATTTACACCGGTAAAATTTACTGTGTGATTTCACCAGCTAGGTAGAGTACCTGTCTACAGCCTATAGATGCTTAACAAATACCAGGAGATGAGCTTCGGTGTCTCTGTGCCTCTGCTGGTTGGTCCATACTCTGACGGTGTGAGACAAAGCGCTCAAGGCGCCGACCTCCACGTCCGATCGCTCTGCTTGACCTGGAAATGGTTCTGTCAGCCCTCAAACTTTGTTGTGGTTGTATCGCTGCCTCCATTCTCCACAGGAACAAACATGTTACAAGTCATTATTGACTTTTTCAGTATTTAACCTTAAACCATCTTTGCCTAATCTACCTGCTGTGACTACCTAAACATAACCATAAACAACTTTCATTATGCTTCAAGTGCTGCCAGCGAACATTTAGCGGATTAATGAGAAAATCAATCGACAGAAAAGTTATTTTGAAAGCCAATTAATTACGTTTGTGGAAGCAAAAGCGCTCATTCCTGGTTGCAGCTTCTCAGTTGTGCAGATGTAAACTTTGGACTGTTATGGTCCCATTTAAGAAGACATTTGAAAACATCACTTCCAGCTTCAAGAAACAGTAACTGGCATTCATTTTATTTATTTATTTTTGTACTGTTTCAGAAGATCAGTTTCATGGTAGATCCACATTTTGTTTTGTTTCTCTTTTGCTTTGTCTCTGTAAAACCTCGCTGTTTGTTCAGTGTGTGGGCAAACACAGACTTGATAAACCCTCTTTAAAAAGTACTCGGGGACCCTCTGCTGTCCTTCATACTGTGAGGTTTGAGCTGAGTTTGACACTAAAGGGGACCACACTCTTAAAAGATAAATTCGAGATTTTGGGAGATGAGACGAAACTTTAATGATCCCGTGGGGAAATTGTATAAGTAGCCTATCGTGTCTATTATGAGACAGAGGATCTGTCAGTTCATCTCAAAAGCTCTGAGCTCAAAGTTGTCTTTGTTGAAAGACTTGAAGCAGAAGCTGATACATTTTTATCTTAGAATACAAAGGTACCAGCCTCTAATGCTGATTTCAAACGCAAAAACGTGCTTTACAGACAAGAAGTTACCAGCTTTGGTTTGTATTCGGGCTGAGACTAGTTTTACTTGATTGAGCTGCATAAGCGTGCTGCAGGCTTCTGAATAACCTGCAGTGTGGCTGTAAAAATGGGGAAAGATATCCGAGGAGAGCAAAGTGAGGGGAAAGAGGGGGAGAGGCATGAGGGTCCCAGCAGGAGAGTCGGAGAAAGGCTGAGGAGAGACGAAAAATACTGTTGCTACCAGTCAAACTACTGCTAACTTCTGCTGCTACCACATTAGTTACTACTCTACATATGAACCAGAAAGGCCCCAAAAGTTTCCCTTTTGTTTTTCAACATAAAACTGACTACGTGTATAAAAATATAGAAGAAAAGGTACTTTTTCAGCCTGGCTTTTGTGTCGTGTGTTTAACATCGTTTGTTCCTTATTCTTTATGTTTCATTTCGTGTCATCCATTTTCTTTTATTTTGAGCTTATTATTATTTTTCCAAGAATAATGGATAAAGGAAACCCATTCAAACTGAGAAACAGGACAACTTATATTGCCGCCCTTTTTTCAATGTTCAAAAACCATCTGGTACTTCCCATAATTCAGCACTATTACTGTAAAATATAAAATATAAACGAAGGTACAAAGTCAGATGATCAGTCCAAGTGCTGCTTCAGAGTTCACTGTCTTTGATTACAAATCAACTTTTTTTTCTGCGACGTGAACTTGGTATCAAACAACAAAGCAAAGATGTGAAGAAGATTCCAGAAACCTGGAATATTATTTTTTAAAGCACACTGCGCTGTGCGAATTAAAAGCATATAGGATAATTGCACCAGGTAACGACGTGGCAAGCCCAGTTATCTCTCCTCAGATTCAAAGTTTGATGAGAGATCAAAAGAAGTGTGAAGGCTGGATGAGAGGAGAGTGGGGCAAGATCCTGAAGAGTCACATTAAAGGAGCACAGGGAGGGCAGGGCATTAAAAAACAAAGGAGGAGAATGGATGGAGGGACACTGAGTGAGTAAATTACAAAGGTCAGTGTCATCCATTTCAACGGCACGCCAGTGGATTTCATCGATCGCTGTGCCATAAAATGAGCAGCAGGTAAACCAATTCATGCTTCAGAGTGAACCTCAGAACTTTTCTTCTTGGAGGCTGCAATGTGTTGAAGTTTGTGCACGAAATGGAAATGAAATGAACTGACGCTACACTTGTGCTGATTGAGTGAAAGTCTGAGCTGCATCTTAAGTAGGCAGATTGACCCCATCAGTAACAGAGATGAGAAAGTCGATTATACAAACTCCCTGCACGCTAATAGAGAATGGTGCGGGAGACATACTGTTGTCGGTTATTTCACTTGAATGGATCAAACAAAGCCTGTTATGCGGTTCTCTTTCATCAGTAAGTAAGTAGTAGTTTCATGGTGTCACTCATAATCACTCCATACCTCCATTTGCTATGAATAGGAATTAAATGTGAAAGCTTCCATTTGCAGCTGTACTGGAAAGTAACACAGTAACAGTCCAAACTGACAAAAATGTTCTACAAACAGCGGCACCTGATACATCACTCTACAAATATACGTTGAGTTATTAGTGTTTCATGTTTAGCCATAAAAAATACAACAGTCTGACTGTTTATGTTAATTGATACAGATTCAATCAATCAGGGAAATTTCAGAAAAGAGTGAAAAAATTCCGATCACGTGCGCTCCGAGGTGATGCTTTCAAACAGCTTGTTTTGTGTGAGCAGTCCAAGACTCAAAAGGTTTCAGAGAAGCGCAAAGTAAAAGTGGAGAAAAGCAGCAAATCCTCATATTTCATATTTCCTCGTATTTTTAAATGATCAGTCAGTTTCAAACCTATTTCACCTCTGACCACACCCAGCACCACTGACAGGTATCAGTTTGCTTTGTTGCACCTGTAGCCACATCCGACCTGTACGTCACCGCAGCACTTTGAGAGGTTAAACCACCGGAGGTCAGCAAAAACAAGATTTTCACGAGATGGTTATTGTCAGTATTTTTATAACTACATCGGCTCAAATGACAATGTGACAACCATGAAGCACCAGAGAATCATCACCTGAGTCTGCAGCTCCACTCGACTCTACTGAGCTTTATAGTGGGTCTCAGCTCATTGTTCAGCTGCCCGACCTGCAACTTTACTGTTTCGATTCACTCTCACCGCTCCCGTAGCGTGGTGTTTGGCCACAGCAGGCAGCTGTTTTGAGCCAAAAAGCTCTAAGAAGCCACTGTGCGCTACCTGCTCAGCAGCAAACAGACGACAGACGCAGTCGGACCCCAGCTGGTGAACATAGTGGAGTCAGATATATCCCTGGGGAGTTGTTAGAAGCCAAAAACAGCTAAAAGAGAGTGAATGTTGGACTTCAATTCATCAGGTGGACACGAATGCCACTCCAGAAAAATAAACAAGGAACTTTTAACAAATTCACCACGTCTACTTGAAAGGCTGATGATATGTCAATAAATCAGTTATTGCAGGTTTGAGCAACAACTGCCATCGTCACCTTAGTGACTGGATTGTTGAAATCTTGGCGTTGCATCGTGGCTGGACTCCATCCAGAATATGGTGATTGTCTGAACACATAGCAGGAAGCGGTCTGGCACCCAACCTGATTTGGGAGCGGCCATCTGTCAGTTAGTGCACGATGGAATGATCAGATGACAACAGTGTCGTAGAGATGGATATTGTAACTGGAAAATACCTCTCTCTGATCGGCTAGCAGGTGTCGTAAAACACACACAGATATTGCAGGTATCCATTTTAATTGTACTTATGTAACAGAGTCAATCACAGAGCAGTAAAAATGTGTGTAATACGTGTCAAATGTACATCAGTAATATGTAATATCATAATGAGACCAAATCTGTGTAAATAGTTATAAGCTGACGTGTTATTTCTCCAGAGTCAATATGTGGAACGTTTGAGTCTCAGTATCTGTACCTCTACGTTCACTTCTGTGGGTCACCCCCCATAAATGATGTCTCCCGCCTTTAGCTCTCCCCTCTTTGCCATTGTACTCCATGGGAGAGGTAACGACACTGTGGTCTTTCTGTTAAATCGTGTTCGTAGGATTACTTGCTAGCTTAAACTTATTGTGCTGTATGCTAACATATTACGTCACGGTTGACCGGAGGATTTTTGTTATTTCCATTGGCGTCAGAATAAACGGAGATCGCCTCCAAAGATATCCCAGTCTGAGCCTCTTCACGAAAACATAAGGCACACAACGTCAGACACCACCGGTTACACTTGAGCAGTTACTGCTTTGTAGCGAAAAGTTCAGCTAACTCTCATCGATGAAACTCTTTGTGCGTCTGTTGAATCTGCATCTTGGTGACGCCGAAGGGATGTTTTAGAGAGACAGGGTTGGTGCTGACCCCAAAGCTCGCCCTGGTTGAGCCCCTGATCATTCATTTTGTCAAAATTAAAATTTCCCATTACCTGAAATTCAACACAGCAACATTCTGGCCACAAGATAGCTTCTGGGAGTCAAATCTCACAGTGTAAATAGAGTATTTACAGATGTTGAAAAACTTGATTTCCATCCTATTAATTCAGGATTGTGTTGACTCAGATCATACGCGTCTCGTTCCTTTAACACGATGAATAGTGTGCGGCCCTTTGGCTTCCTGCAGCAGTGAATCAGGTAAAGCGTTGGAGAGCAAATGATCTTTGACTTTCCGACCGCACCGTTCTGAATGTTAATGCCTGCGAGAAGGGATTTCAGTGTTTTATCAGCTACTGATTTATAGTTTGAGTAATCACAAAATCACAAAATTTTGGGTCACACAAAATTTCCTAATACTGACAGACTGTGATCTTGCAGTGTATTTACGAACTGCAATGGAGAAAGAGGAATTTTCAGAAAAGTTTCTCAGGTGGAAGCTCAACAAACTCGAGGAGCAAAATGAGAGAACCATGAAGTCCTGGAAAGAGGAAGCCGTTTCCAACAGCCAGGTAAGAGAGTCTCTTGAGACTACAATTCAGGCTCTGCAGGGAGAGCTGGAAGCCCAAAAAAAGAGGCTTGAGGAACTCAAAACCGAGTTGGACGAAACCCAGAGAGACAACAAACGACTTGTCGCGACAAAACTGCCCTGTTGGTTGACCGGAAAAACAAAGAAAAAATTCACGAAGGGGAGTTAAGAAATTTAGATGAGTCTTCGGCAGCGTATAAAGAGCATCAAAACAATGTCTTGTTATATATGCAAGGAGACTTTGATGAGAAGCTGGCATTGCAGAAAGAGGAAGCCGACAGGGCATTGAAAGAGCAGGCTGGAAAATATGAATGTGAGGTGCTGAAAATGAAGAAACAGCTCTATCAGATGGCGGAGGAGAACAAAAGAGTTGTGCAGCAGCTAACAGAAAAATACGAGGCCTTGGAAAAAGAAATGAATCTCAAGAGCACAGCTGAACTTGAAAGCAGATTCATGTGTGAAAAACTGGAAATGAAATTAATCAAACAGGCTAAGATTATAAAAAGAGAGGATGGAGCTGACCAATACAGTGTACTTATTAAAGGTTACTCTCGTGAAAAAAATCGAAAATATTGCAACCCTAGAGAGGGAGGTGATGTCTCTAAAGCACGACAGGAACACTTTGGGGGAAGAATTGAAGGCAGAAAAAACCAATTTTTCTATGCTATCCCAAGTAAAGACTCTCCTGAAGGCCAGCGTCAAGCGTCTAGAGGATGAAAAAAGAAAGGAAGTGTCCATGTTGAATAACACAAAAATAGAGCTGAAGGAGGCCATGCAAGCAAAGAGCAACCTGATTGAAAAACTCGGACTTGAATCCTCTAAAATGAAAGCCAATGAGAAAGAAATGAGCAAGCTGAGGGCTAAGCTCAGAAAATTGGAGACATGCGTGCTGCGTTACAAAGGGTGATATACAGGCATGCATGTCTGATATCGAAAATCCCAAGAAATTAAGAAGCAGAATAATGGAGATGAAAATACAGCACATAGACACCGATGAGTGTGAGAAGATGGATGAAAACACTAGGGAGGCCTTTCAAGATAAGCTTAACAGTCTAAAGACAAAGCTTGGTGTTTATGAAAGGATCCAGCAGAGTAACTTCAATGAGAAGAGAAATATTCTGGAGCGGCTGGAGAAAGGAGAGGAAGATTTGGCTAAAACAAGACATTTTTTCATAAAATTACTTAATGAAAAGGTTATGGAGGTGGAAAAATTGAAAAAAGACCTTCATAACGCAACAAAGCCAAAGAGGGTTAAATCATGGGTAAATAAGAAAGTACTGGGAATTACCAAAGTGATTCCACAGGTACAGCCAGCACTTTACCCAGAAGACTGGAATCCACTTGGCTGCCCTGATGACAGTATCACATCATCTCTGCAAACCTGTGTGGATGACGTGGTATCATCACCCTGGCAGCCACCTCCTTGTACAGGTGGCAATATCGTACATGTGAGGCCGTTTGTGGACGATGGCATGCCACGAGTTGACATTTAACCGTCCTCCTTCCCGAAATTGTAAACCAAATCCAGTCAAGAACCCCACCACCACCTCACACACACCTCTCTGTCTCTCTCTCTAAATCTCTCTCTTTCTCTCTCAACCCGACCGGTCGAGGCAGATGGCCGCCCACCCAGAGCCCGCTTCTGCTCAAGGATTCTTCCTGTTGAAAGGGAGTTTTTCCTTGCCACCGTCGCCAAGTGCTTGCTCATGGTGGAATGTTGGGTCTATGTCAATAATGTTGTAGAGAATACCGTCCAGGCCTGCTCTGTATGAAAAGTGCCCTGAAATAACTTCTGTTATGATTTCGGCTTCCCTCCACACCCCAAAGAGAAGATATTTGGAAAATTGAAAAATCGAAATTTTCCACAAAGAATTCTGCTCCAAAACTGGGCAAATCACGTGAGACGACCGGACCTCTACCTAAGAAAGCTAATCCTCTCACATGATTTTGCCATCTTCCCCATGAATAAAAATACTACAATGAAATGAATTTGAAGCTCAAGTTGTAGGGTTTGGTATTTCTGTATCTGTGTTAAGTTGTGTATGATTACGGTGATTTGGACCGACTTCATTTGTAGAGTAATTCAAAGAGGCGTACGGCTCCTCTACATACCCATCGCTAAGCGGCAGACAGACAGTTAGCCGCTAGCTGGTGAACATATTGGAGCATTTAGCGGCTAAAGAGCCAGATATTTCCCTCAGGAGTTAATGGAGACCAAAGACAGAGCTAAGAGAGAGGGAATACTGGACTTAAATTCATCAGTCGGACAAACACAACTCCAAATAAATGACAATGTTGCTCTGTGAGTTCATGGTATGTCAATATTGTGTTCACAGCTTGTTTCCACTGCCCCCAAGTGTCCAAAATAAACAGATAAATACGTAAATAAAAGAATGACTTATTGCACTTTTGATTGTTACTTTCAGTTTGGGATGTTTATATGTATTTTTACCGTTGATATTTTTAGTTTTGCTGTTAACCAAGAACTTGTGTGTGTGTGTGTGTGTGCTGTAGCTCATCACCCCCCACTAAGTCTCTCTCTGTAACAGAGATCAGTGGCAGTGAATGAGCAGCTTTGCGTGTCACTGGTAATACCAAGAGGAAAGAGGAAGGGAGGGAGGAGGGAGTCGTTCGCTGCTTCACATGAGAGAGAGAAGCGAGATAAAGAGAGAAGAACAGAAGAAGAAAAATGAGTCATTTCTGAGAACTTAGCGCTGGAAGTAAGGAGAGAAACAAGCGAAGGAAAGAGTCACATCTGAAAAGAGAAGGAGTCACACTGACTCTGTGGGACTAACAGGTTTCTCAACACCTCCTGAAAAAAGACTGTACTGCCTCGTTCTCCGTTCTGTTCTCCGGTTCTTCTTCCCTCCATCCACCAGGCAGGACGTCTGTGGCAAGACCCAAAGGAAACGAAGGGAGGCCAGAGAGAGACACAGAAGAACGAGAAGAGTTCAGATCACGCGAGAGGTGAGGACAGACAGTCGGTAGGCTCATAGAGGCATGTTGGCTTTATGCACATTCTCACTTTGTGTGTGTGTGTGTGTGTGTGTACACGGTCCTCAGACGTGAGCATGAGCGAGCGTCGCTGCTCTGGAGCTTTTTCACCCAGAATGCAATGCAGACAACCGCTACAGCCCTGTTCAGTGTGACACAGCTACAGGTTACAGGCACCTCTGTAAGGTAACCAGTCAGTTGGTTCTGTAGTTCATCAGCTCATTTGTGAACTCTGTTCTGTAGCATTTTGTTTGGGCCATTTCTGTTTCTTTTCTTGACTTTTTTCTTTCCCCTTCCTCTTCACACTTTTGGTTTCCTTTCTTTTTTTGCCGCTATTGGTTTTCTTTTCTTTTCCTCCCATCCCCTCTCCTCATGGGATCTGACTGGTTTAAATAGGTGCAGATGTGATTACCTACAGAAGCATTTCATCTTATCTAAATTTACACCGGTAAAATTTACTGTGTGATTTCACCAGCTAGGTAGAGTACCTGTCTACAGCCTATAGATGCTTAACAAATACCAGGAGATGAGCTTCGGTGTCTCTGTGCCTCTGCTGGTTGGTCCATACTCTGGCGGTGTGAGACAAAGCGCTCAAGGCGCCGACCTCCACGTCCGATCGCTCTGCTTGACCTGGAAATGGTTCTGTCAGCCCTCAAACTTTGTTGTGGTTGTATCGCTGCCTCCATTCTCCACAGGAACAAACATGTTACAAGTCATTATTGACTTTTTCAGTATTTAACCTTAAACCATCTTTGCCTAATCTACCTGCTGTGACTACCTAAACATAACCATAAAAAACTTTCATTATGCTTCAGGTGCTGCCAGCGAACATTTAGCGGATTAATGAGAAAATCAATCGACAGAAAAGTTATTTTGAAAGCCAATTAATTACGTTTGTGGAAGCAAAGCGCTCATTCCCTGGTTGCAGCTTCTCAGTTGTGCAGATGTAAACTTTGGACTGTTATGGTCCCATTTAAGAAGACATTTGAAAACATCACTTCCAGCTTCAAGAAACAGTAACTGGCATTCATTTTATTTATTTATTTTTTGTACTGTTTCAGAAGATCAGTTTCATGGTAGATCCACATTTTGTTTTGTGTCTCTTTTGCTTTGTCTCTGTAAAACCTCGCTGTTTGTTCAGTGTGTGGGCAAACACAGACTTGATAAACCCTCTTTAAAAGTACTCGGGGACCCTCTGCTGTCCTTCATACTGTGAGGTTTGAGCTGAGTTTGACACTAAGGGGACCACACTCTTAAAAGATAAATTCGAGATTTTGGGAGATGAGACGAAACTTTAATGATCCCCGTGGGGAAATTGTATAAGTAGCCTATCGTGTCTATTATGAGACAGAGGATCTGTCAGTTCATCTCAAAAGCTCTGAGCTCAAAGTTGTCTTTGTTGAAAGACTTGAAGCAGAAGCTGATACATTTTTATCTTAGAATACAAAGGTACCAGCCTCTAATGCTGATTTCAAACGCAGAAACGTGCTTTACAGACAAGAAGTTACCAGCTTTGGTTTGTATTCCGGGCTGAGACTAGTTTTACTTGATTGAGCTGCATAAGCGTGCTGCAGGCTTCTGAATAACCTGCAGTGTGGCTGTAAAAAATGGGGAAAGATATCCGAGGAGAGCAAAGTGAGGGGAAAGAGGGGGGAGAGGCATGAGGGTCCCAGCAGGAGAGTCGGAGAAAGGCTGAGGAGAGACCGAAAAATACTGTTGCTACCAGTCAAACTACTGCTAACTTCTGCTGCTACCACATTAGTTACTACTCTACATATGAACCAGAAAGGCCCCAAAAGTTTCCCTTTTGTTTTTCAACATAAAACTGACTACGTGTATAAAAATATAGAAGAAAAGGTACTTTTTCAGCCTGGCTTTTGTGTCGTGTGTTTAACATCGTTTGTTCCTTATTCTTTATGTTTCATTTCGTGTCATCCATTTTCTTTTATTTTGAGCTTATTATTATTTTTCCAAGAATAATGGATAAAGGAAACCCATTCAAACTGAGAAACAGGACAACTTATATTGCCGCCCTTTTTTCAATGTTCAAAAACCATCTGGTACTTCACATAATTCAGCACTATTACTGTAAAATATAAAATATAAACGAAGGTACAAAGTCAGATGATCAGTCCAAGTGCTGCTTCAGAGTTCACTGTCTTTGATTACAAATCAACTTTTTTCTCTGCGCGTGAACTTGGTATCAAACAACAAAGCAAAGATGTGAAGAAGATTCCAGAAACCTGGAATATTATTTTTAAAGCACACTGCGCTGTGCGAATTAAAAGCATATAGGATAATTGCACCAGGTAACGACGTGACGCAAGCCCAGTTATCTCTCCTCAGATTCAAAGTTTGATGAGAGATCAAAAGAAGTGTGAAGGCTGGATGAGAGGAGAGTGGGGCAAGATCCTGAAGAGTCACATTAAAGGAGCACAGGGAGGGCAGGGCATTAAAAAACAAAGGAGGAGAATGGATGGAGGGACACTGAGTGAGTAAATTACAAAGGTCAGTGTCATCCATTTCAACGGCACGCCAGTGGATTTCATCATCGCTGTGCCATAAAATGAGCAGCAGGGAAACCAATTCATGCTTCAGAGTGAACCTCAGAACTTTTCTTCTTGGAGGCTGCAATGTGTTGAAGTTTGTGCACGAAATGGAAATGAAATGAACTGACGCTACACTTGTGCTGATTGAGTGAAAGTCTGAGCTGCATCTTAAGTAGGCAGATTGACCCCATCAGTAACAGAGATGAGAAAGTCGATTATACAAACTCCCTGCACGCTAATAGAGAATGGTGCGGGAGACATACTGTTGTCGGTTATTTCACTTGAATGGATCAAACAAAGCCTGTTATGCCGGTTCTCTTTCATCAGTAAGTAAGTAGTAGTTTCATGGTGTCACTCATAATCACTCCATACCTCCATTTGCTATGAATAGGAATTAAATGTGAAAGCTTCCATTTGCAGCTGTACTGGAAAGTAACACAGTAACAGTCCAAACTGACAAAAATGTTCTACAAACAGCGGCACCTGATACATCACTCTACAAATATACGTTGAGTTATTAGTGTTTCATGTTTAGCCATAAAAAATACAACAGTCTGACTGTTTATGTTAATTGATACAGATTCAATCAATCAGGGAAATTTCAGAAAAGAGTGGAAAAATTCCGATCACGTGCGCTCCGGAGGTGATGCTTTCAAACAGCTTGTTTTGTGTGAGCAGTCCAAGACTCAAAAGGTTTCAGAGAAGCGCAAAGTAAAAGTGGAGAAAAGCAGCAAATCCTCATATTTCATATTTCCTCGTATTTTTAAATGATCAGTCAGTTTCAAACCTATTTCACCTCTGACCACACCCAGCACCACTGACAGGTATCAGTTTGCTTTGTTGCACCTGTAGCCACATCCGACCTGTACGTCACCGCAGCACTTTGAGAGGTTAAACCACCGGAGTTCAGCAAAAACAAGATTTTCACGAGATGGTTATTGTCAGTATTTTTATAACTACATCGGCTCAAATGACAATGTGACAACCATGAAGCACCAGAGAATCATCACCTGAGTCTGCAGCTCCACTCGACTCTACTGAGCTTTATAGTGGGTCTCAGCTCATTGTTCAGCTGCCCGACCTGCAACTTTACTGTTTCGATTCACTCTCACCGCTCCCGTAGCGTGGTGTTTGGCCACAGCAGGCAGCTGTTTTGAGCCAAAAAGCTCTAAGAAGCCACTGTGCGCTACCTGCTCAGCAGCAAACAGACGACAGACGCAGTCGGACCCCAGCTGGTGAACATAGTGGAGTCAGATATATCCCTGGGGAGTTGTTAGAAGCCAAAAACAGCTAAAAGAGAGTGAATGTTGGACTTCAATTCATCAGGTGGACACGAATGCCACTCCAGAAAAATAAACAAGGAACTTTTAACAAATTCACCACGTCTACTTGAAAGGCTGATGATATGTCAATAAATCAGTTATTGCAGGTTTGAGCAACAACTGCCATCGTCACCTTAGTGACTGGATTGTTGAAATCTTGGCGTTGCATCGTGGCTGGACTCCATCCAGAATATGGTGATTGTCTGAACACATAGCAGGAAGCGGTCTGGCACCCAACCTGATTTGGGGCGGCCATCTGTCAGTTAGTGCACGATGGAATGATCAGATGACAACAGTGTCGTAGAGATGGATATTGTAACTGGAAAATACCTCTCTCTGATCGGCTAGCAGGTGTCGTAAAACACACACAGATATTGCAGGTATCCATTTTAATTGTACTTATGTAACAGAGTCAATCACAGAGCAGTAAAAATGTGTGTAATACGTGTCAAATGTACATCAGTAATATGTAATATCATAATGAGACCAAATCTGTGTAAATAGTTATAAGCTGACGTGTTATTTCTCCAGAGTCAATATGTGGAACGTTTGAGTCTCAGTATCTGTACCTCTACGTTCACTTCTGTGGGTCACCCCCCATAAATGATGTCTCCCGCCTTTAGCTCTCCCCTCTTTGCCATTGTACTCCATGGGAGGTAACGACACTGTGGTCTTTCTGTTAAATCGTGTTCGTAGGATTACTTGCTAGC
This sequence comes from Xiphias gladius, assembly GCF_016859285.1. NCBI lineage: Eukaryota > Metazoa > Chordata > Actinopteri > Istiophoriformes > Xiphiidae > Xiphias > Xiphias gladius. The sequence goes on from NW_024402058.1 coordinate 49,732, forward strand.
TTAAACTTATTGTGCTGTATGCTAACATATTACGTCACGGTTGACGGAGGATTTTGTTATTTCCATTGGCGTCAGAATAACGGAGATCGCCTCCAAAGATATCCCAGTCTGAGCCTCTTCACGAAAACATAAGGCACACAACGTCAGACACCACCGGTTACACTTGAGCAGTTACTGCTTTGTAGCGAAAAGTTCAGCTAACTCTCATCGATGAAACTCTTTGTGCGTCTGTTGAATCTGCATCTTGGTGACGCCGAAGGGATGTTTTAGAGAGACAGGGTTGGTGCTGACCCCAAAGCTCGCCCTGGTTGAGCCCCTGATCATTCATTTTGTCAAAATTAAAATTTCCCATTACCTGAAATTCAACACAGCAACATTCTGGCCACAAGATAGCTTCTGGGAGTCAAATCTCACAGTGTAAATAGAGTATTTACAGATGTTGAAAAACTTGATTTCCATCCTATTAATTCAGGATTGTGTTGACTCAGATCATACGCGTCTCGTTCCTTTAACACGATGAATAGTTTGCGGCCCTTTGGCTTCCTGCAGCAGTGAATCAGGTAAAGCGTTGGAGAGCAAATGATCTTTGACTTTCCGACCGCACCGTTCTGAATGTTAATGCCTGCGAGAAGGGATTTGAGTGTTTGCCAGCTACTGATTTATAGTTGGAGTAATCCCTCTTGGGGGGTGAAATACCTGAAAAGATATTTTATGATTTCAGAAATACATCTGCATTAATTAGTTATTGATTAGAATTTACCTCTCCATTCCTGCAAAGCTTATGATCTGGGGAGGGCGTCCATAAAAAAATAACATGAAGTAAGAGCGCTAAGAGAGAAGGAAGGAGCAGAGTTTTTATTCCTGTATTTGTCCTCTCTGTCGTTGCCGCTCTTGTTTTTTTTCTCACCATCCTTTATCTATACCGCTTACACCTGAGGGTCGTGGTCAGGAGCTGGAGCATATCCCAGCTGACACTGGGCGAGAGGCGGGCTACACCCTCGGACAGGTCGCCGATCTTTTACAGGGCTGACAAATTGAAACAAGCAAACGTTCACTCTCACAGTCACACCTACGGTGAATGTGAGAGTTGCCGACTGACCGAGTATTTAATGATGTCTTATATATTTAATTTTGAAACACTCTGGGTCTCCATACTCCACAATACAAGTAAAACTCGAGCACTCAAAATTTCACCAAAGTGAATGTAGAAAAGTATTACAGTTCTGATGTAAGAATATGACAGCAGCATTTTAATGCCGAAGCTGATTCACGTGGTGCTAAAGTCAATATACTCTTTTGTTTTCTTATGTATTTGTTTATTTATTTTTAATTCTACTGTCAAACAAACATGATGATGTCACAGATGATGTGACATCACAAAGCACATCAAAGCGCATGGTGACATCAAAGCGCATGGTGACATCACACATTTCAATTGCATGGAGTTACATTTGCAAATTTCTACTCTCACAAAGTCTGACTACGAAGTGAGGGACACTTGTGCATACGCCTGTTAGGCTGGGTTACACAAAATTTCCTAATACTGACAGACTGTGATCTAGCAGTGTATTTACGAACTGCAATGGAGAAAGAGGAATTTTCAGAAAAGCTTCTCAGGTGGAAGCTCAACAAACTCGAGGAGCAAAATGAGAGAACCATGAAGTCCTGGAAAGAGGAAGCCGTTTCCAACAGCCAGGTAAGAGAGTCTCTTGAGACTACAATTCAGGCTCTGCAGGAGAGCTGGAAGCCCAAAAAAGAGGCTTGAGGAACTCAAAACCGAGTTGGACGAAACCAGAGAGACAACAAACGACTTGTCCGCGACAAAACTGCCCTGTTGGTTGACGGAAAAACAAAGAAAAAAAATTCACGAAGGGAGTTAAGAAATTTAGATGAGTCTTGACAGCGTATAAGAGCATCAAAACAATGTCTTGTTATATATGCAAGGAGACTTTGATGAGAAGCTGGCATTGCAGAAAGAGGAAGCCGACAGGGCATTGAAAGAGCAGGCTGGAAAATATGAATGTGAGGTGCTGAAAATGAAGAAACAGCTCTATCAGATGGCGGAGGAGAACAAAAGAGTTGTGCAGCAGCTAACAGAAAAATACGAGGCCTTGGAAAAGAAATGAATCTCAAGAGCACAGCTGAACTTGAAAGCAGATTCATGTGTGAAAAACTGGAAATGAAATTAATCAAACAGGCTAAGATTATAAAAGAGAGGAGGGATCTGACCAAGACAGTGTCCGAATTAAAGGATACTCTCGTGAAAAAAACGAAAATATTGCAACCCTAGAGAGGGAGGTGATGTCTCTAAAGCACGACAGGAACACTTTGGGGGAAGAATTGAAGGCAGAAAAAACCAATTTTTCTATGCTATCCCAAGTAAAGACTCTCCTGAAGGCCAGCGTCAAGCGTCTAGAGGACGAAAAAGAAAAGGAAGTGTCCATGTTGAATAACACAAAAATAGAGCTGAAGGAGGCCATGCAAGCAAAGAGCAACCTGATTGAAAAACTCGGACTTGAATCCTCTAAAATGAAAGCCAATGAGAAAGAAATGAGCAAGCTGAGGGCTAAGCTCAGAAAATTGGAGACATGCGTGCTGCGTTACAAGGGTGATATACAGGCATGCATGTCTGATATCGAAAATCCCAAGAAATTAAGAAGCAGAATAATGGAGATGAAAATACAGCACATAGACACCGATGAGTGTGAGAAGATGGATGAAAACACTAGGGAGGCCTTTCAAGATAAGCTTAACAGTCTAAAGACAAAGCTTGGTGTTTATGAAAGGATCCAGCAGAGTAACTTCAATGAGAAGAGAAATATTCTGGAGCGGCTGGAGAAAGGAGAGGAAGATTTGGCTAAAACAAGACATTTTTTCATAAAATTACTTAATGAAAAGGTTATGGAGGTGGAAAAATTGAAAAAAGACCTTCATAACGCAACAAAGCCAAAGAGGGTTAAATCATGGGTAAATAAGAAAGTACTGGGAATTACCAAAGTGATTCCACAGGTACAGCCAGCACTTTACCCAGAAGACTGGAATCCACTTGGCTGCCCTGATGACAGTATCACATCATCTCTGCAAACCTGTGTGGATGACGTGGTATCATCACCCTGGCAGCCACCTCCTTGTACAGGTGGCAATATCGTACATGTGAGGCCGTTTGTGGACGATGGCATGCCACGAGTTGACATTTAACCCCCCTTCCCCTTCCTGAAATTGTAAACCAAATCCAGTCAAGAACCCCACCACCACCACCACCTCACACACACCTCTCTGTCTCTCTCTCTAAATCACTCTCTTTCTCTCTCAACCCGACCGGTCGAGGCAGATGGCCGCCCACCCAGAGCCCGCTTCTGCTCAAGGATTCTTCCTGTTGAAAGGGAGTTTTTCCTTGCCACCGTCGCCAAGTGCTTGCTCATGGGGGAATGTTGGGTCTATGTCAATAATGTTGTAGAGAATACCGTCCAGGCCTGCTCTGTATGAAAAGTGCCCTGAAATAACTTCTGTTATGATTTCGGCTTCCCTCCACACCCCAAAGAGAAGATATTTGGAAAATTGAACAATCGAAATTTTCCACAAAGAATTCTGCTCCAAAACTGGGCAAATCACGTGAGACGACCGGACCTCTACCTAAGAAAGCTAATCCTCTCACATGATTTTGCCATCTTCCCCATGAATAAAAATACTACAATGAAATGAATTTGAAGCTCAAGTTGTAGGGTTTGGTATTTCTGTATCTGTGTTAAGTTGTGTATGATTACGGTGATTTGGACCGACTTCATTTGTAGAGTAATTCAAAGAGGCGTACGGCTCCTCTACATACCCATCGCCAAGCGGCAGACAGACAGTTAGCCGCTAGCTGGTGAACATATTGGAGCATTTAGCGGCTAAAGAGCCAGATATTTCCCTCAGGAGTTAATGGAGACCAAAGACAGAGCTAAGAGAGAGGGAATACTGGACTTAAATTCATCAGTCGGACAAACACAACTCCAAATAAATGACAATGTTGCTCTGTGAGTTCATGGTATGTCAATATTGTGTTCACAGCTTGTTTCCACTGCCCCCAAGTGTCCAAAATAAACAGATAAATACGTAAATAAAAGAATGACTTATTGCACTTTTGATTGTTACTTTCAGTTTGGGATGTTTATATGTATTTTTACCGTTGATATTTTTAGTTTTGCTGTTAACCAAGAACTTGTGTGTGTGTGTGCTGTAGCTCATCACCCCCCACTAAGTCTCTCTCTGTAACAGAGATCAGTGGCAGTGAATGAGCAGCTTTGCGTGTCACTGGTAATACCAAGAGGAAAGAGGAAGGGAGGGAGGAGGGAGTCGTTCGCTGCTTCACATGAGAGAGAGAAGCGAGAGATAAAGAGAGAAGAACAGAAGAAGAAAAATGAGTCATTTCTGAGAACTTAGCGCTGGAAGTAAGGAGAGAAACAAGCGAAGGAAAGAGTCACATCTGAAAAGAGAAGGAGTCACACTGACTCTGTGGGACTAACAGGTTTCTCAACACCTCCTGAAAAAAGACTGTACTGCCTCGTTCTCCGTTCTGTTCTCCGGTTCTTCTTCCCTCCATCCACCAGGCAGGACGTCTGTGGCAAGACCCAAAGCTGAAACGAAGGGAGGCCAGAGAGAGACACAGAAGAACGAGAAGAGTTCAGATCACGCGAGAGGGTGAGGACAGACAGTCGGTAGGCTCATAGAGGCATGTTGGCTTTATGCACATTCTCACTTTGTGTGTGTGTGTGTGTGTGTACACGGTCCTCAGACGTGAGCATGAGCGGCCGCTGCTCTGGAGCTTTTTCACCCAGAATGCAATGCAGACAACCGCTACAGCCCTGTTCAGTGTGACACAGCTACAGGTTACAGGCACCTCTGTAAGGTAACCAGTCAGTTGGTTCTGTAGTTCATCAGCTCATTTGTGAACTCTGTTCTGTAGCATTTTGTTTGGGCCATTTCTGTTTCTTTTCTTGACTTTTTTCTTTCCCCTTCCTCTTCACACTTTTGGTTTCCTTTCTTTTTTTGCCGCTATTGGTTTTCTTTTCTTTTCCTCCCATCCCTCTCCTCATGGGATCTGACTGGTTTAAATAGGTGCAGATGTGATTACCTACAGAAGCATTTCATCTTATCTAAATTTACACCGGTAAAATTTACTGTGTGATTTCACCAGCTAGGTAGAGTACCTGTCTACAGCCTATAGATGCTTAACAAATACCAGGAGATGAGCTTCGTGTCTCTGTGCCTCTGCTGGTTGGTCCATACTCTGACGGTGTGAGACAAAGCGCTCAAGGCGCCGACCTCCACGTCCGATCGCTCTGCTTGACCTGGAAATGGTTCTGTCAGCCCTCAAACTTTGTTGTGGTTGTATCGCTGCCTCCATTCTCCACAGGAACAAACATGTTACAAGTCATTATTGACTTTTTCAGTATTTAACCTTAAACCATCTTTGCCTAATCTACCTGCTGTGACTACCTAAACATAACCATAATAAACTTTCATTATGCTTCAAGTGCTGCCAGCGAACATTTAGCGGATTAATGAGAAAATCAATCGACAGAAAAGTTATTTTGAAAGCCAATTAATTACGTTTGTGGAAGCAAAGCGCTCATTCCCTGGTTGCAGCTTCTCAGTTGTGCAGATGTAAACTTTGGACTGTTATGGTCCCATTTAAGAAGACATTTGAAAACATCACTTCCAGCTTCAAGAAACAGTAACTGGCATTCATTTCGTTTTTTTTTTTTTTGTACTGTTTCAGAAGATCAGTTTCATGGTAGATCCACATTTTGTTTTGTGTCTCTTTTGCTTTGTCTCTGTAAAACCTCGCTGTTTGTTCAGTGTGTGGGCAAACACAGACTTGATAAACCCTCTTTAAAAGTACTCGGGGACCCTCTGCTGTCCTTCATACTGTGAGGTTTGAGCTGAGTTTGACACTAAGGGGACCACACTCTTAAAAGATAAATTCGAGATTTTGGGAGATGAGACGAAACTTTAATGATCCCCGTGGGGAAATTGTATAAGTAGCCTATCGTGTCTATTATGAGACAGAGGATCTGTCAGTTCATCTCAAAAGCTCTGAGCTCAAAGTTGTCTTTGTTGAAAGACTTGAAGCAGAAGCTGATACATTTTTATCTTAGAATACAAAGGTACCAGCCTCTAATGCTGATTTCAAACGCAGAAACGTGCTTTACAGACAAGAAGTTACCAGCTTTGGTTTGTATTCCGGGCTGAGACTAGTTTTACTTGATTGAGCTGCATAAACGTGCTGCAGGCTTCTGAATAACCTGCAGTGTGGCTGTAAAAAATGGGGAAAGATATCCGAGGAGAGCAAAGTGAGGGGAAAGAGGGGGGAGAGGCATGAGGGTCCCAGCAGGAGAGTCGGAGAAAGGCTGAGGAGAGACCGAAAAATACTGTTGCTACCAGTCAAACTACTGCTAATTTCTGCTGCTACCACATTAGTTACTACTCTACATATGAACCAGAAAGACCCCAAAAGTTTCACTTTTGTTTTTCAACATAAAACTGACTACGTGTATAAAAATATAGAAGAAAAGGTACTTTTTCAGCCTGGCTTTTGTGTCGTGTGTTTAACATCGTTTGTTCCTTATTCTTTATGTTTCATTTCGTGTCATCCATTTTCTTTTATTTTGAGCTTATTATTATTTTTCCAAGAATAATGGATAAAGGAAACCCATTCAAACTGAGAAACAGGACAACTTATATTGCCGCCCTTTTTTCAATGTTCAAAAACCATCTGGTACTTCACATAATTCAGCACTATTACTGTAAAATATAAAATATAAACGAAGGTACAAAGTCAGATGATCAGTCCAAGTGCTGCTTCAGAGTTCACTGTCTTTGATTACAAATCAACTTTTTTTTCTGCGACGTGAACTTGGTATCAAACAACAAAGCAAAGATGTGAAGAAGATTCCAGAAACCTGGAATATTATTTTTTAAAGCACACTGCGCTGTGCGAATTAAAAGCATATAGGATAATTGCACCAGGTAACGACGTGGCAAGCCCAGTTATCTCTCCTCAGATTCAAAGTTTGATGAGAGATCAAAAGAAGTGTGAAGGCTGGATGAGAGGAGAGAGTGGGGCAAGATCCTGAAGAGTCACATTAAAGGAGCACAGGGAGGGCAGGGCATTAAAAAACAAAGGAGGAGAATGGATGGAGGGACACTGAGTGAGTAAATTACAAAGGTCAGTGTCATCCATTTCAACGGCACGCCAGTGGATTTCATCGATCGCTGTGCCATAAAATGAGCAGCAGGGAAACCAATTCATGCTTCAGAGTGAACCTCAGAACTTTTCTTCTTGGAGGCTGCAATGTGTTGAAGTTTGTGCACGAAATGGAAATGAAATGAACTGACGCTACACTTGTGCTGATTGAGTGAAAGTCTGAGCTGCATCTTAAGTAGGCAGATTGACCCCATCAGTAACAGAGATGAGAAAGTCGATTATACAAACTCCCTGCACGCTAATAGAGAATGGTGCGGGAGACATACTGTTGTCGGTTATTTCACTTGAATGGATCAAACAAAGCCTGTTATGCCGGTTCTCTTTCATCAGTAAGTAAGTAGTAGTTTCATGGTGTCACTCATAATCACTCCATACCTCCATTTGCTATGAATAGGAATTAAATGTGAAAGCTTCCATTTGCAGCTGTACTGAAAGTAACACAGTAACAGTCCAAACTGACAAAAATGTTCTACAAACAGCGGCACCTGATACATCACTCTACAAATATACGTTGAGTTATTAGTGTTTCATGTTTAGCCATAAAAAATACAACAGTCTGACTGTTTATGTTAATTGATACAGATTCAATCAATCAGGGAAATTTCAGAAAAGAGTGAAAAAATTCCGATCACGTGCGCCCGAGGTGATGCTTTCAAACAGCTTGTTTTGTGTGAGCAGTCCAAGACTCAAAAGGTTTCAGAAGCGCAAAGTAAAAGTGGAGAAAAGCAGCAAATCCTCATATTTCATATTTCCTCGTATTTTTAAATGATCAGTCAGTTTCAAACCTATTTCACCTCTGACCACACCCAGCACCACTGACAGGTATCAGTTTGCTTTGTTGCACCTGTAGCCACATCCGACCTGTCGTCACCGCAGCACTTTGAGAGGTTAAACCACCGGAGTTCAGCAAAAACAAGATTTTCACGAGATGGTTATTGTCAGTATTTTTATAACTACATCGGCTCAAATGACAATGTGACAACCATGAAGCACCAGAGAATCATCACCTGAGTCTGCAGCTCCACTCGACTCTACTGAGCTTTATAGTGAGTCTCAGCTCATTGTTCAGCTGCCCGACCTGCAACTTTACTGTTTCGATTCACTCTCACCGCTCCCGTAGCGTGGTGTTTGGCCACAGCAGGCAGCTGTTTTGAGCCAAAAAGCTCTAAGAAGCCACTGTGCGCTACCTGCTCAGCAGCAAACAGACGACAGACAGTCGGACCCCAGCTGGTGAACATAGTGGAGTCAGATATATCCTGGGGGAGTTGTTAGAAGCCAAAACAGCTAAAAGAGAGTGAATGTTGGACTTCAATTCATCAGGTGGACGAATGCCACTCCAGAAAAATAAACAAGGAACTTTTAACAAATTCACCACGTCTACTTGAAAGGCTGATGATATGTCAATAAATCAGTTATTGCAGGTTTGAGCAACAACTGCCATCGTCACCTTAGTGGCTGGATTGTTGAAATCTTGGCGTTGCATCGTGGCTGGACTCCATCCAGAATATGGTGATTGTCTGAACACATAGCAGGAAGCGGTCTGGCACCCAACCTGATTTGGGGCGGCCATCTGTCGGTTAGTGCACGATGGAATGATCAGATGACAACAGTGTCGTAGAGATGGATATTGTAACTGGAAAATACCTCTCTCTGATCGGCTGGCAGGTGTCGTGAAACACACACAGATATTGCAGGTATCCATTTTAATTGTACTTATGTAACAGAGTCAATCACAGAGCAGTAAAAATGTGTAATACGTGTCAAATGTACATCAGTAATATGTAATATCATAATGAGACCAAATCTGTGTAAATAGTTATAACCTGACGTGTTATTTCTCCAGAGTCAATATGTGGAACGTTTGAGTCTCAGTATCTGTACCTCGACGTTCACTTCTGTGGGTCACCCCCCATAAATGATGTCTCCCGCCTTTAGCTCTCCCCTCTTTGCCATTGTACTCCATGGGAGAGGTAATGACACTGTGGTCTTTCTGTTAAATCGTGTTCGTGGGATTACTTGCTAGCTTAAACTTATTGTGCTGTATGCTAACATATTACGCCACGGTTGACCGGAGGATTTTGTTATTTCCATTGGCGTCAGAATAAACGGAGATCGCCTCCAAAGATATCCCAGTCTGAGCCTCTTCACGAAAACACAAGGCACACAACGTCAGACACCACCGGTTACACTTGAGCAGTTACTGCTTTGTAGCGAAAAGTTCAGCTAACTCTCATCGATGAAACTCTTTGTGCGTCTGTTGAATCTGCATCTTGGTGACGCCGAAGGGATGTTTTAGAGAGACAGGGTTGGTGCCGACCCCAAAGCTCGCTTGGGTTGAGCCCCTGGTCGCCACGGTGACCGTCCTGGACGACGAGCACGCCGGCATCCGCATCATCGAGCGAGCGATGTTGCGGGATGAGCGAGAGGCAGCACCGTGGGAAGCTGGCTGACGCGCGCAAAGCAATATATAATATGTTGTTGTGTTGTGTTCCTCTGCCTCCACTAGCCAAAAAAAAATGAAAAAATGCTGCATTGATCATTCATTTTGTCAAAATTAAAATTTCCCATTACCTGAAATTCAACACAGCAACATTCTGGCCACAAAACAGCTTCTGGGAGTCAAATCTCACAGTGTAAATAGAGTATTTACAGATGTTGAAAAAATTGATTTCCATCCTATTAATTCAGGATTGTGTTGACTCAAATGATACGCGTCTCGTTCCTTTAACACGATGAATAGTTTGCGGCCTTTGGCTTCCTGCAGCAGTGAATCAGGTAAAGCGTTGGAGAGCAAATGATCTTTGACTTTCAGACCGCACCGTTCTGAATGTTAATACCTGCGAGAAGGGATTTGAGTGTTTGCCAGCTACTGATTTATAGTTGGAGTAATCCCTCTTGGGGGGTGAAATACCTGAAAAGATATTTTATGATTTCAGAAATACATCTGCATTAATTAGTTATTGATTAGAATTTACCTCTCCATTCCTGCAAAGCTTATGATCTGGGGAAGGGCGTCCATAAAAAAATAACATGAAGTAAGAGCGCTAAGAGAGAAGGAAGGAGCAGAGTTTTTATTCCTGTATTTGTCCTCTCTGTCGTTGCCGCTCTTGTTTTTTTTCTCACCATCCTTTATCTATACCGCTTACACCTGAGGGTCGTGGTCAGGAGCTGGAGCATATCCCAGCTGACACTGGGCGAGAGGCGGGCTACACCCTCGGACAGGTCGCCGATCTTTTACAGGGCTGACAAATTGAAACAAGCAAACGTTCACTCTCACAGTCACACCTACGGTGAATGTGAGAGTTGCCGACTGACCGAGTATTTAATGATGTCTTATATATTTAATTTTGAAACACTCTGGGTCTCCATACTCCACAATACAAGTAAAACTCGAGCACTCAAAATTTCACCAAAGTGAATGTAGAAAAGTATTACAGTTCTGATGTAAGAATATGAAAGCAGCATTTTAATGCCGAAGCTGATTCACGTGGTGCTAAAGTCAATATACTCTTTTTGTTTCTTATGTATTTGTTTATTTATTTTTAATTCTACTGTCAAACAAACATGATGATGTCACAGATGATGTGACATCACAAAGCACATCAAAGCGCATGGTGACATCACACATTTCAATTGCATGGAGTTACATTTGCAAATTTCTACTCACAAAGTCTGACTACGAAGTGAGGGACACTTGTGCATACGCCTGTTAGGCTGGGTTACACAAAATTTCCTAATACTGACAGACTGTGATCTAGCAGTGTATTTACGAACTGCAATGGAGAAAGAGGAATTTTCAGAAAAGCTTCTCAGGTGGAAGCTCAACAAACTCGAGGAGCAAAATGAGAGAACCATGAAGTCCTGGAAAGAGGAAGCCGTTTCCAACAGCCAGGTAAGAGAGTCTCTTGAGACTACAATTCAGGCTCTGCAGGGAGAGCTGGAAGCCCAAAAAAAGAGGCTTGAGGAACTCAAAACCGAGTTGGACGAAACCCAGAGAGACAACAAAGCGACTTGTCCGACAAAACTGCCCTGTTGGTTGACGGAAAAACAAAGAAAAAATTCACGAAGGGGAGTTAAGAAATTTAGATGAGTCTTGACGGCGTATAAAACATCAAAACAATGTCTTGTTATATATGCAAGGAGACTTTGATGAGAAGCTGGCATTGCAGAAAGAGGAAGCCGACAGGGCATTGAAAGAGCAGGCTGGAAAATATGAATGTGAGGTGCTGAAAATGAAGAAACAGCTCTATCAGATGGCGGAGGAGAACAAAAGAGTTGTGCAGCAGCTAACAGAAAAATACGAGGCCTTGGAAAAAGAAATGAATCTCAAGAGCACAGCTGAACTTGAAAGCAGATTCATGTGTGAAAAACTGGAAATGAAATTAATCAAACAGGCTAAGATTATAAAGAGAGGAGGATCTGACCAAGACAGTGTCCAGAATTAAAGGATACTCTCGTGAAAAAAACGAAAATATTGCAACCCTAGAGGGAGGTGATGTCTCTAAAGCACGACAGGAACACTTTGGGGGAAGAATTGAAGGCAGAAAAAACCAATTTTTCTATGCTATCCCAAGTAAAGACTCTCCTGAAGGCCAGCGTCAAGCGTCTAGAGGACGAAAAAGAAAAGGAAGTGTCCATGTTGAATAACACAAAAATAGAGCTGAAGGAGGCCATGCAAGCAAGAGCAACCTGATTGAAAAACTCGGACTTGAATCCTCTAAAATGAAAGCCAATGAGAAAGAAATGAGCAAGCTGAGGGCTAAGCTCAGAAAATTGGAGACATGCGTGCTGCGTTACAAGGGTGATATACAGGCATGCATGTCTGATATCGAAAATCCCAAGAAATTAAGAAGCAGAATAATGGAGATGAAAATACAGCACATAGACACCGATGAGTGTGAGAAGATGGATGAAAACACTAGGGAGGCCTTTCAAGATAAGCTTAACAGTCTAAAGACAAAGCTTGGTGTTTATGAAAGGATCCAGCAGAGTAACTTCAATGAGAAGAGAAATATTCTGGAGCGGCTGGAGAAAGGAGAGGAAGATTTGGCTAAAACAAGACATTTTTTCATAAAATTACTTAATGAAAAGGTTATGGAGGTGGAAAAATTGAAAAAAGACCTTCATAACGCAACAAAGCCAAAGAGGGTTAAATCATGGGTAAATAATAAAGTACTGGTAATTACCAAAGTGATTCCACAGGTACAGCCAGCACTTTACCCAGAAGACTGAATCCACTTGGCTGCCCTGATGACAGTATCACATCATCTCTGCAAACCTGTGTGGATGACGTGGTATCATCACCCTGGCAGCCACCTCCTTGTACAGGTGGCAATATCGTACATGTGAGGCCGTTTGTGGACGATGGCATGCCACGAGTTGACATTTAACCCCCCTCCTTCCCGAAATTGTAAACCAAATCCAGTCAAGAACCCCACCACCACCTCACACCCACCTCTCTGTCTCTCTCTCTTCTAAATCTCTCTTTCTCTCTCAACCCGACCGGTCGAGGCAGATGGCCGCCCACCCAGAGCCCGCTTCTGCTCAAGGATTCTTCCTGTTGAAAGGGAGTTTTTCCTTGCCACCGTCGCCAAGTGCTTGCTCATGGGGGAATGTTGGGTCTATGTCAATAATGTTGTAGAGAATACCGTCCAGGCCTGCTCTGTATGAAAAGTGCCCTGAAATAACTTCTGTTATGATTTCGGCTTCCCTCCACACCCCAAAGAAGATATTTGGAAAATTGAAAAATCGAAATTTTCCACAAAGAATTCTGCTCCAAAACTGGGCAAATCACGTGAGACGACCGGACCTCTACCTAAGAAAGCTAATCCTCTCACATGATTTTGCCATCTTCCCCATGAATAAAAATACTACAATGAAATGAATTTGAAGCTCAAGTTGTAGGGTTTGGTATTTCTGTATCTGTGTTAAGTTGTGTATGATTACGGTGATTTGGACCGACTTCATTTGTAGAGTAATTCAAAGACGGCTCCTCTACATACCCATCGCAGCGGCAGACAGACAGTTAGCCGCTAGCTGGTGAACATATTGGAGCATTTAGCGGCTAAAGAGCCAGATATTTCCCTCAGGAGTTAATGGAGACCAAAGACAGAGCTAAGAGAGAGAGGAATACTGGACTTAAATTCATCAGTCGGACAAACACAACTCCAAATAAATGACAATGTTGCTCTGTGAGTTCATGGTATGTCAATATTGTGTTCACAGCTTGTTTCCACTGCCCCCAAGTGTCCAAAATAAACAGATAAATACGTAAATAAAAGAATGACTTATTGCACTTTTGATTGTTACTTTCAGTTTGGGATGTTTATATGTATTTTTACCGTTGATATTTTTAGTTTTGCTGTTAACCAAGAACTTGTGTGTGTGTGTGTGCTGTAGCTCATCACCCCCTAAGTCTCTCTCTGTAACAGAGATCAGTGGCAGTGAATGAGCAGCTTTGCGTGTCACTGGTAATACCAAGAGGAAAGAGGAAGGGAGGAGGGAGTCGTTCGCTGCTTCACATGAGAGAGAGAAGCGAGAGATAAAGAGAGAAGAACAGAAGAAGAAAAATGAGTCATTTCTGAGAATTTAGCGCTGGAAGTAAGGAGAGAAACAAGCGAAGGAAAGAGTCACATCTGAAAAGAGAAGGAGTCACACTGACTCTGTGGGACTAACAGGTTTCTCAACACCTCCTGAAAAAAGACTGTACTGCCTCGTTCTCCGTTCTGTTCTCCGGTTCTTCTTCCCTCCATCCACCAGAGGAACACAACGTCAGACACCACCGGTTACACTTGAGCAGTTACTGCTTTGTAGCGAAAAGTTCAGCTAACTCTCATCGATGAAACTCTTTGTGCGTCTGTTGAATCTGCATCTTGGTGACGCCGAAGGGATGTTTTAGAGAGACAGGGTTGGTGCCGACCCCAAAGCTTGGGTTGAGCCCCTGGTCGCCACGGTGACCGTCCTGGACGTCGCGCACGCCGGCATGTTCGCTGTGCGCGAGCGCTTGTTGCGGATGATCGTGAGCGAGGGCACCGTGGAAGTGGCTGCATAAGCAATATAATATGTTGGTCTGTGTTGTGGAGTTCCTCTGCCTCCCACTAGCCAGAAAAAATGTATCAATGCTGCATTGATCATTCATTTTGTCAAAATTAAAAATTTCCCATTACCTGAAATTCCACGCAGCAACATTCTGGCCACAAAACAGCTTGTGGGAGTCAAATCTCACAGTGTAAATAGAGTATTTACAGATGTTGAAAAAATTGATTTCCATCCTATTAATTCAGGATTGTGTTGACTCAGATCATACGCTGCGTCGTTCCTTTAACACGATGAGTAGTTTGCGGCCCTTTGGCTTCCTGCAGCAGTGAATCAGGTAAAGCGTTGGAGAGCAAATGATCTTTGACTTTCCGACCGCACCGTTCTGAATGTTAATACCTGCGAGAAGGGATTTGAGTGTTTGCCAGCTACTGATTTATAGTTGGAGTAATCCCTCTTGGGGGGTGAAATACCTGAAAAGATATTTTATGATTTCAGAAATACATCTGCATTAATTAGTTATTGATTAGAATTTACCTCTCCATTCCTGCAAAGCTTATGATCTGGGAGGCGTCCATAAAAAATAACATGAAGTAAGCGCTAAGAGAGAAGGAAGGAGCAGAGTTTTTATTCCTGTATTTGTCCTCTCTGTCGTTGCCGCTCTTGTTTTTTTTTCTCACCATCCTTTATCTATACCGCTTACACCTGAGGGTCGTGGTCAGGAGCTGGAGCATATCCCAGCTGACACTGGGCGAGGCGGGCTACACCCTCGGACAGGTCGCCGATCTTTTACAGGGCTGACAAATTGAAACAAGCGAACGTTCACTCTCACAGTCACACCTACGGTGAATGTGAGAGTTGCCGACTGACCGAGTATTTAATGATGTCTTATATATTTAATTTTGAAACACTCTGGGTCTCCATACTCCACAATACAAGTAAAACTCGAGCACTCAAAATTTCACCAAAGTGAATGTAGAAAAGTATTACAGTTCTGATGTAAGAATATGAAAGCAGCATTTTAATGCCGAAGCTGATTCACGTGGTGCTAAAGTCAATATACTCTTTTGTTTTCTTATGTATTTGTTTATTTATTTTAATTCTACTGTCAAACAAACATGATGATGTCACAGATGATGTGACATCACAAAGCACATCAAAGCGCATGGTGACATCAAAGCGCATGGTGACATCAAAGCGCATGGTGACATCACACATTTCAATTGCATGGAGTTACATTTGCAAATTTCTACTCTCACAAAGTCTGACTACGAAGTGAGGGACACTTGTGCATCGCCTGTTAGGCTGGGTTACACAAAATTTCCTAATACTGACAGACTGTGATCTAGCAGTGTATTTACGAACTGCAATGGAGAAAGAGGAATTTTCAGAAAAGCTTCTCAGGTGGAAGCTCAACAAACTCGAGGAGCAAAATGAGAGAACCATGAAGTCCTGGAAAGAGGCCGTTTCCAACAGCCAGGTAAGAGAGTCTCTTGAGACTACAATTCAGGCTCTGCAGGGAGAGCTGGAAGCCCAAAAAGAGGCTTGAGGAACTCAAAACCGAGTTGGGCCGAAACCCAGAGAGACAACAAACGACTTGTCGCGACAAAACTGCCCTGTTGGTTGACCGAAAAACAAAGAAAAAAATTCACGAAGGGAGTTAAGAAATTTAGATGAGTCTTGACGGCGTATAAAGAGCATCAAAACAATGTCTTGTTATATATGCAAGGAGACTTTGATGAGAAGCTGGCATTGCAGAAAGAGGAAGCCGACAGGGCATTGAAAGAGCAGGCTGGAAAATATGAATGTGAGGTGCTGAAAATGAAGAAACAGCTCTATCAGATGGCGGAGGAGAACAAAAGAGTTGTGCAGCAGCTAACAGAACAGAAAATACGAGGCCTTGGAAAAAGAAATGAATCTCAAGAGCACAGCTGAACTTGAAAGCAGATTCATGTGTGAAAAACTGGAAATGAAATTAATCAAACAGGCTAAGATTATAAAAGAGGAGGAGGGATCTGACCAAGACAGTGTCCGAATTAAAGGATACTCTCGTGAAAAAAAACGAAAATATTGCAACCCTAGAGAGGGAGGTGATGTCTCTAAAGCACGACAGGAACACTTTGGGGGAAGAATTGAAGGCAGAAAAAACCAATTTTTCTATGCTATCCCAAGTAAAGACTCTCCTGAAGGCCAGCGTCAAGCGTCTAGAGGACGAAAAAGAAAAGGAAGTGTCCATGTTGAATAACACAAAAATAGAGCTGAAGGAGGCCATGCAAGCAAAGAGCAACCTGATTGAAAAACTCGGACTTGAATCCTCTAAAATGAAAGCCAATGAGATAGAAATGAGCAAGCTGAGGGCTAAGCTCAGAAAATTGGAGACATGCGTGCTGCGTTACAAGGGTGATATACAGGCATGCATGTCTGATATCGAAAATCCCAAGAAATTAAGAAGCAGAATAATGGAGATGAAAATACAGCACATAGACACCGATGAGTGTGAGAAGATGGATGAAAACACTAGGGAGGCCTTTCAAGATAAGCTTAACAGTCTAAAGACAAAGCTTGGTGTTTATGAAAGGATCCAGCAGAGTAACTTCAATGAGAAGAGAAATATTCTGGAGCGGCTGGAGAAAGGAGAGGAAGATTTGGCTAAAACAAGACATTTTTCATAAAATTACTTAATGAAAAGGTTATGGAGGTGGAAAAATTGAAAAAAAGACCTTCATAACGCAACAAAGCCAAAGAGGGTTAAATCATGGGTAAATAAGAAAGTACTGGGAATTACCAAAGTGATTCCACAGGTACAAGCACTTTACCCAGAAGACTGGAATCACTTGGCTGCCCTGATGACAGTATCACATCATCTCTGCAAACCTGTGTGGATGACGTGGTATCATCACCCTGGCAGCCACCTCCTTGTACAGGTGGCAATATCGTACATGTGAGGCCGTTTGGACGATGGCATGCCACGAGTTGACATTTAACCCCCTCCTTCGAAATTGTAAACCAAATCCAGTCAAGAACCCCACCACCACCTCACACACACCTCTCTGTCTCTCTCTAAATCTCTCTTTCTCTCTCAACCCGACCGGTCGAGGCAGATGGCCGCCCACCCAGAGCGCTTCTGCTCAAGGATTCTTCCTGTTGAAAGGAGTTTTTCCTTGCCACCGTCAGCCAAGTGCTTGCTCATGGGGAATGTTGGGTCTATGTCAATAATGTTGTAGAGAATACCGTCCAGGCCTGCTCTGTATGAAAAGTGCCCTGAAATAACTTCTGTTATGATTTCGGCTTCCCTCCACACCCCAAAGAGAAGATATTTGGAAAATTGAAAAATCGAAATTTTCCACAAAGAATTCTGCTCCAAAACTGGGCAAATCACGTGAGACGACCGGACCTCTACCTAAGAAAGCTAATCCTCTCACATGATTTTGCCATCTTCCCATGAATAAAAATACTACAATGAAATGAATTTGAAGCTCAAGTTGTAGGGTTTGGTATTTCTGTATCTGTGTTAAGTTGTGTATGATTACGGTGATTTGGACCGACTTCATTTGTAGAGTAATTCAAAGAGGCGTACGGCTCCTCTACATACCCATCGCAACGCGGCAGACAGACAGTTAGCCGCTAGCTGGTGAACATATTGGAGCATTTAGCGGCTAAAGAGCCAGATATTTCCCTCAGGAGTTAATGGAGACCAAAGACAGAGCTAAGAGAGAGGGAATACTGGACTTAAATTCATCAGTCGGACAAACACAACTCCAAATAAATGACAATGTTGCTCTGTGAGTTCATGGTATGTCAATATTGTGTTCACAGCTTGTTTCCACTGCCCCCAAGTGTCCAAAATAAACAGATAAATACGTAAATAAAAGAATGACTTATTGCACTTTTGATTGTTACTTTCAGTTTGGGATGTTTATATGTATTTTTACCGTTGATATTTTTAGTTTTGCTGTTAACCAAGAACTTGTGTGTGTGTGTGCTGTAGCTCATCACCCCCACTAAGTCTCTCTCTGTAACAGAGATCAGTGGCAGTGAATGAGCAGCTTTGCGTGTCACTGGTAATACCAAGAGGAAAGAGGAAGGGAGGGAGTCGTTCGCTGCTTCACATGAGAGAGAGAAGCGAGATAAAGAGAGAAGAACAGAAAGAAAAATGAGTCATTTCTGAGAATTTAGCGCTGGAAGTAAGGAGAGAAACAAGCGAAGGAAAGAGTCACATCTGGAAAGAGTCACATCTGAAAAGAGAAGGAGTCACACTGACTCTGTGGGACTAACAGGTTTCTCAACACCTCCTGAAAAAAGACTGTACTGCCTCGTTCTCCGTTCTGTTCTCCGGTTCTTCTTCCCTCCATCCACCAGAGGAACACAACGTCAGACACCACCGGTTACACTTGAGCAGTTACTGCTTTGTAGCGAAAAGTTCAGCTAACTCTCATCGATGAAACTCTTTGTGCGTCTGTTGAATCTGCATCTTGGTGACGCCGAAGGGATGTTTTAGAGAGACAGGGTTGGTGCCGACCCCAAAGCTCGCTTGGGTTGAGCCCCTGGTCGCCACGGTGACCGTCCTGGACGACGAAACGCCCGGCATCTTCGCGTGTGGCGCATGTTGCGGATGAGGCGAGCGAGGCACCGTGGAAGTGACGGGCGGCTTCGCAGCAATATAATATGTTGGTCTGTGTTGTGGAGTTCCTCTGCCTCCCACTAGCCAGAAAAAATGTATCAATGCTGCATTGATCATTCATTTTGTCAAAAAATTTCCCATTACCTGAAATTCCACGCAGCAACATTCTGGCCACAAAACAGCTTGTGGGAGTCAAATCTCACAGTGTAAATAGAGTATTTACAGATGTTGAAAAAATTGATTTCCATCCTATTAATTCAGGATTGTGTTGACTCAGATCATCTGGCGTCTCGTTCCTTTAACACGATGAGTAGTTTGCGGCCCTTTGGCTTCCTGCAGCAGTGAATCAGGTAAAGCGTTGGAGAGCAAATGATCTTTGACTTTCAGACCGCACCGTTCTGAATGTTAATACCTGCGAGAAGGGATTTGAGTGTTTGCCAGCTACTGATTTATAGTTGGAGTAATCCCTCTTGGGGGGTGAAATACCTGAAAAGATATTTTATGATTTCAGAAATACATCTGCATTAATTAGTTATTGATTAGAATTTACCTCTCCATTCCTGCAAAGCTTATGATCTGGGGAGGGCGTCCATAAAAAAATAACATGAAGTAAGAGCGCTAAGAGAGAAGGAAGGAGCAGAGTTTTTATTCCTGTATTTGTCCTCTCTGTCGTTGCCGCTCTTGTTTTTTTTCTCACCATCCTTTATCTATACCGCTTACACCTGAGGGTCGTGGTCAGGAGCTGGAGCATATCCCAGCTGACACTGGGCGAGAGGCGGGCTACACCCTCGGACAGGTCGCCGATCTTTTACAGGGCTGACAAATTGAAACAAGCAAACGTTCACTCTCACAGTCACACCTACGGTGAATGTGAGAGTTGCCGACTGACCGAGTATTTAATGATGTCTTATATATTTAATTTTGAAACACTCTGGGTCTCCATACTCCACAATACAAGTAAAACTCGAGCACTCAAAATTTCACCAAAGTGAATGTAGAAAAGTATTACAGTTCTGATGTAAGAATATGAAAGCAGCATTTTAATGCCGAAGCTGATTCACGTGGTGCTAAAGTCAATATACTCTTTTGTTTTCTTATGTATTTGTTTATTTATTTTTAATTCTACTGTCAAACAAACATGATGATGTCACAGATGATGTGACATCACAAAGCACATCAAAGCGCATGGTGACATCACACATTTCAATTGCATGGAGTTACATTTGCAAATTTCTACTCTCACAAAGTCTGACTACGAAGTGAGGGACACTTGTGCATACGCCTGTTAGGCTGGGTTACACAAAATTTCCTAATACTGACAGACTGTGATCTAGCAGTGTATTTACGAACTGCAATGGAGAAAGAGGAATTTTCAGAAAAGCTTCTCAGGTGGAAGCTCAACAAACTCGAGGAGCAAAATGAGAGAACCATGAAGTCCTGGAAAGAGGAAGCCGTTTCCAACAGCCAGGTAAGAGAGTCTCTTGAGACTACAATTCAGGCTCTGCAGGAGAGCTGGAAGCCAAAAAAAGGCTTGAGGAACTCAAAACCGAGTTGTACGAAACCAAGAGAGACAACAAACGACTTGTCCCGCGACAAAACTGCCCTGTTGGTTGACCCGGAAAAACAAAGAAAAAATTCACGAAGGGAGTTAAGAAATTTAGATGAGTCTTCGGCAGCGTATAAAGAGCATCAAAACAATGTCTTGTTATATATGCAAGGAGACTTTGATGAGAAGCTGGCATTGCAGAAAGAGGAAGCCGACAGGGCATTGAAAGAGCAGGCTGGAAAATATGAATGTGAGGTGCTGAAAATGAAGAAACAGCTCTATCAGATGGCGGAGGAGAACAAAAGAGTTGTGCAGCAGCTAACAGAAAAATACGAGGCCTTGGAAAAAGAAATGAATCTCAAGAGCACAGCTGAACTTGAAAGCAGATTCATGTCTGAAAAACTGGAAATGAAATTAATCAAACAGGCTAAGATTATAAAAGAGAGGAGGGATCTGACCAAGACAGTGTCCGAATTAAAGGATACTCTCGTGAAAAAAAAACGAAAATATTGCAACCCTAGAGAGGGAGGTGATGTCTCTAAAGCACGACAGGAACACTTTGGGGGAAGAATTGAAGGCAGAAAAAACCAATTTTTCTATGCTATCCCAAGTAAAGACTCTCCTGAAGGCCAGCGTCAAGCGTCTAGAGGACGAAAAAGAAAAGGAAGTGTCCATGTTGAATAACACAAAATAGAGCTGAAGGAGGCCATGCAAGCAAGAGCAACCTGATTGAAAACTCGGACTTGAATCCTCTAAAATGAAAGCCAATGAGAAAGAAATGAGCAAGCTGAGGGCTAAGCTCAGAAAATTGGAGACATCGTGCTGCGTTACAAGGGTGATATACAGGCATGCATGTCTGATATCGAAAAATCCCAAGAAATTAAGAAGCAGAATAATGGAGATGAAAATACAGCACATAGACACCGATGAGTGTGAGAAGATGGATGAAAACACTAGGGAGGCCTTTCAAGATAAGCTTAACAGTCTAAAGACAAAGCTTGGTGTTTATGAAAGGATCCAGCAGAGTAACTTCAATGAGAAGAGAAATATTCTTGACATGCTTGATAAAGGAGAGTAAGAATTGGCAAAAACAAGACATTTATTCATAAAAAAACTTAATGAAAAGGTTATGGAGGTGGAAAAATTGAAAAAGACCTTCATAACGCAACAAAGCCAAAGAGGGTTAAATCATGGGTAAATAAGAAAGTACTGGGAATTACCAAAGTGATTCCACAGGTACAGCCAGCACTTTACCCAGAAGACTGGAATCCACTTGGCTGCCCTGATGACAGTATCACATCATCTCTGCAAACCTGTGTGGATGACGTGGTATCATCACCCTGGCAGCCACCTCCTTGTACAGGTGGCAATATCGTACATGTGAGGCCGTTTGTGGACGATGGCATGCCACGAGTTGACATTTAACCCCCCTCCTTCCCGAAATTGTAAACCAAATCCAGTCAAGAACCCCACCACCACCTCACACACCCCTCTGTCTCTCTCTCTAAATCTCTCTCTTTCTCTCTCAACCCGACCGGTCGAGGCAGATGGCCGCCCACCCAGAGCCGCTTCTGCTCAAGGATTCTTCCTGTTGAAAGGGGTTTTCCTTGCCACCGTCGCCAAGTGCTTGCTCATGGGGAATGTTGGGTCTATGTCAATAATGTTGTAGAGAATACCGTCCAGGCCTGCTCTGTATGAAAAGTGCCCTGAAATACCTTCTGTTAAGATTTCGCCTTCCCTCCACACCCCAACCAGAAGATATTTGGAACATTGAAAAATCGAAACTTTCCACAAAGAATTCTGCTCCAAAACTGGGCAAATCACGTGAGACGACCGGACCTCTACCTAAGAAAGCTAATCCTCTCACATGATTTTGCCATCTTCCCCATGAATAAAAAATACTACAATGAAATGAATTTGAAGCTCAAGTTGTAGGGTTTGGTATTTCTGTATCTGTGTTAAGTTGTGTATGATTACGGTGATTTGGACCGACTTCATTTGTAGAGTAATTCAAAAGAGGCGTCTGGCTCCTCTACATACCCATCGCCAAGCGGCAGACAGACAGTTAGCCGCTAGCTGGTGAACATATTGGAGCATTTAGCGGCTAAAGAGCCAGATATTTCCCTCAGGAGTTAATGGAGACCAAAGACAGAGCTAAGAGAGAGAATACTGGACTTAAATTCATCAGTCGGACAAACACAACTCCAAATAAATGACAATGTTGCTCTGTGAGTTCATGGTATGTCAATATTGTGTTCACAGCTTGTTTCCACTGCCCCAAGTGTCCAAAATAAACAGATAAATACGTAAATAAAAGAATGACTTATTGCACTTTTGATTGTTACTTTCAGTTTGGGATGTTTATATGTATTTTTACCGTTGATATTTTTAGTTTTGCTGTTAACCAAGAACTTGTGTGTGTGTGTGCTGTAGCTCATCACCCCCACTAAGTCTCTCTCTGTAACAGAGATCAGTGGCAGTGAATGAGCAGCTTTGCGTGTCACTGGTAATACCAAGAGGAAAGAGGAAGGGAGGGAGGGAGTCGTTAAGCTGCTTCACATGAGAGAGAGAAGCGAGAGATAAAGAGAAGAACAGAAGAAGAAAAATGAGTCATTTCTGAGAATTTAGCGCTGGAAGTAAGGAGAGAAACAAGCGAAGGAAAGAGTCACATCTGAAAAGAAGGAGTCACACTGACTCTGTGGGACTAACAGGTTTCTCAACACCTCCTGAAAAAAGACTGTACTGCCTCGTTCTCCGTTCTGTTCTCCGGTTCTTCTTCCCTCCATCCACCAGAGGAACACAACGTCAGACACCACCGGTTACACTTGAGCAGTTACTGCTTTGTAGCGAAAAGTTCAGCTAACTCTCATCGATGTAACTCTTTGTGCGTCTGTTGAATCTGCATCTTGGTGGCCTTGAAAGGGATGTTTTAGAGACAGGGTTGGTGCCGACCCCAAAGCTCGCTTAGGTTGAGCCCTGGTCGCCACGGTGACCGTCCTGGACGACGAGCACGCCGGCATCTTCGCGTGGCGGCGCATGTTGCGGATGAGCGAGGCGAGGCACCGTGGAAGTGGCGGCTGCAAGCAATATAATATGTTGGTCTGTGTTGTGGAGTTCCTCTGCCTCCCACTAGCCAGAAAAAATGTATCAATGCTGCATTGATCATTCATTTTGTCAAAATTAAAAATTTCCCATTACCTGAAATTCCACGCAGCAACATTCTGGCCACAAAACAGCTTGTGGGAGTCAAATCTCACAGTGTAAATAGAGTATTTACAGATGTTGAAAAAATTGATTTCCATCCTATTAATTCAGGATTGTGTTGACTCAGATCATACGCGTCTCGTTCCTTTAACACGATGAGTAGTTTGCGGCCCTTTGGCTTCCTGCAGCAGTGAATCAGGTAAAGCGTTGGAGAGCAAATGATCTTTGACTTTCCGACCGCACCGTTCTGAATGTTAATACCTGCGAGAAGGGATTTGAGTGTTTGCCAGCTACTGATTTATAGTTGGAGTAATCCCTCTTGGGGGGTGAAATACCTGAAAAGATATTTTATGATTTCAGAAATACATCTGCATTAATTAGTTATTGATTAGAATTTACCTCTCCATTCCTGCAAAGCTTATGATCTGGGGAGGGCGTCCATAAAAAATAACATGAAGTAGGCGCTAAGAGAAGGAAGGAGCAGAGTTTTTATTCCTGTATTTGTCCTCTCTGTCGTTGCCGCTCTTGTTTTTCTCACCATCCTTTATCTATACACGCTTACACCTGAGGGTCGTGGTCAGGAGCTGGAGCATATCCCAGCTGACACTGGGCGAGGCGGGCTACACCCTCGGACAGGTCGCCGATCTTTTACAGGGCTGACAAATTGAAACAAGCAAACGTTCACTCTCACAGTCACACCTACGGTGAATGTGAGAGTTGCCGACTGACCGAGTATTTAATGATGTCTTATATATTTAATTTTGAAACACTCTGGGTCTCCATACTCCACAATACAAGTAAAACTCGAGCACTCAAAATTTCACCAAAGTGAATGTAGAAAAGTATTACAGTTCTGATGTAAGAATATGAAAGCAGCATTTTAATGCCGAAGCTGATTCACGTGGTGCTAAAGTCAATATACTCTTTTGTTTTCTTATGTATTTGTTTATTTATTTTAATTCTACTGTCAAACAAACATGATGATGTCACAGATGATGTGACATCACAAAAGCTTATCAAAAGCGCATGGTGACATCAAAGCGCATGGTGACATCACACATTTCAATTGCATGGAGTTACATTTGCAAATTTCTACTCTCACAAAGTCTGACTACGAAGTGAGGGACACTTGTGCATACGCCTGTTAGGCTGGGTTACACAAAATTTCCTAATACTGACAGACTGTGATCTAGCAGTGTATTCTGAACTGCAATGGAGAGAAAGAGGAATTTTCAGAAAAGCTTCTCAGGTGGAAGCTCAACAAACTCGAGGAGCAAAATGAGAGAACCATGAAGTCCTGGAAAAGAGGAAGCCGTTTCCAACAGCCAGGTAAGAGAGTCTCTTGAGACTACAATTCAGGCTCTGCAGGGAGCTGGAAGCCAAAAAAAGAGGCTTGAGGAACTCAAAACCGAGTTGGACGAACCCAGAGAGACAACAAGCGACTTGTCGCGACAAAACTGCCCTGTTGGTTGACGGAAAAACAAAAGAAAAAATTCACGAAGGGGAGTTAAGAAATTTAGATGAGTCTTGACAGCGTATAAAGAGCATCAAAACAATGTCTTGTTATATATGCAAGGAGACTTTGATGAGAAGCTGGCATTGCAGAAAGAGGAAGCCGACAGGGCATTGAAAGAGCAGGCTGGAAAATATGAATGTGAGGTGCTGAAAATGAAGAAACAGCTCTATCAGATGGCGGAGGAGAACAAAGAGTTGTGCAGCAGCTAACAGAAAAATACGAGGCCTTGGAAAAGAAATGAATCTCAAGAGCACAGCTGAACTTGAAAGCAGATTCATGTCTGAAAAACTGGAAATGAAATTAATCAAACAGGCTAAGATTATAAAAGAGAGGAGGATCTGACCAAGACAGTGTCGAATTAAAGGATACTCTCGTGAAAAAAACGAAAATATTGCAACCCTAGAGAGGGAGGTGATGTCTCTAAAAGCACGACAGGAACACTTTGGGGAAGAATTGAAGGCAGAAAAAACCAATTTTATATGCTATCCCAAGTAAAGACTCTCCTGAAGGCCAGCGTCAAGCGTCTAGAGACGAAAAAAGAAAGAAGTGTCCATGTTGAATAACACAAAAATAGAGCTGAAGGAGGCCATGCAAGCAAAGAGCAACCTGATTGAAAAACTCGGACTTGAATCCTCTAAAATGAAAGCCAATGAGAAAAGAAATGAGCAAGCTGAGGCTAAGCTCAGAAAATTGGAGACATCGTGCTGCGTTACAAGGGTGATATACAGGCATGCATGTCTGATATCGAAAATCCCAAGAAATTAAGAAGCAGAATAATGGAGATGAAAATACAGCACATAGACACCGATGAGTGTGAGAAGATGGATGAAAACACTAGGGAGGCCTTTCAAGATAAGCTTAACAGTCTAAAGACAAAGCTTGGTGTTTATGAAAGGATCCAGCAGAGTAACTTCAATGAGAAGAGAAATATTCTGGAAGCTGGAGAGAAAGGAGAGGAAGATTTGGCTAAAACAAGACATTTTTTCATAAAATTACTTAATGAAAAGGTTATGGAGGTGGAAAAATTGAAAAAAGACCTTCATAACATAACAAAGCCAAAGAGGGTTAAATCATGGGTAAATAAGAAAGTACTGGGAATTACCAAAGTGATTCCACAGGTACAGCCAGCACTTTACCCAGAAGACTGGAATCCACTTGGCTGCCCTGATGACAGTATCACATCATCTCTGCAAACCTGTGTGGATGACGTGGTATCATCACCCTGGCAGCCACCTCCTTGTACAGGTGGCAATATCGTACATGTGAGGCCGTTTGTGGACGATGGCATGCCACGAGTTGACATTTAACCCCCTCCTTCCCGAAATTGTAAACCAAATCCAGTCAAGAACCCCACCACCACCTCACACACACCTCTCTGTCTCTCTCTCTAAATCTCTCTCTTTCTCTCTCAACCCGACCGGTCGAGGCAGATGGCCGCCCACCCAGAGCCGCTTCTGCTCAAAGATTCTTCCTGTTGAAGGAGTTTTTCCTTGCCACCGTCGCCAAGTGCTTGCTCATGGGGAATGTTGGGTCTATGTCAATAATGTTGTAGAGAATACCGTCCAGGCCTGCTCTGTATGAAAAGTGCCCTGAAATAACTTCTGTTATGATTTCGGCTTCCCTCCACCCCAAAGAGAAGATATTTGGAAAATTGAAAAATCGAAATTTTCACAAGAATTCTGCTCTCCAAAACTGGGCAAATCACGTGAGGCGACCGGACCTCTACCTAAGAAAGCTAATCCTCTCACATGATTTTGCCATCTTCCCCATGAATAAAAATACTACAATGAAATGAATTTGAAGCTCAAGTTGTAGGGTTTGGTATTTCTGTATCTGTGTTAAGTTGTGTATGATTACGGTGATTTGGACCGACTTCATTTGTAGAGTAATTCAAAGGCGTCTGGCTCCTCTACATACCCATCGCCATGGCGGCAGACAGACAGTTAGCCGCTAGCTGGTGAACATATTGGAGCATTTAGCGGCTAAAAGAGCCAGATATTTCCCTCAGGAGTTAATGGAGACCAAAGACAGAGCTAAGAGAGAGGAATACTGGACTTAAATTCATCAGTCGGACAAACACAACTCCAAATAAATGACAATGTTGCTCTGTGAGTTCATGGTATGTCAATATTGTGTTCACAGCTTGTTTCCACTGCCCCAAGTGTCCAAAATAAACAGATAAATACGTAAATAAAAGAATGACTTATTGCACTTTTGATTGTTACTTTCAGTTTGGGATGTTTATATGTATTTTTACCGTTGATATTTTTAGTTTTGCTGTTAACCAAGAACTTGTGTGTGTGTGTGCTGTAGCTCATCACCCCCCACTAAGTCTCTCTCTGTAACAGAGATCAGTGGCAGTGAATGAGCAGCTTTGCGTGTCACTGGTAATACCAAGAGGAAAGAGGAAGGGAGGGAGGAGGGAGTCGTTCGCTGCTTCACATGAGAGAAGCGAGAGATAAAGAGAGAAGAACAGAAGAAGAAAAATGAGTCATTTCTGAGAATTTAGCGCTGGAAGTAAGGAGAGAAACAAGCGAAGGAAAGAGTCACATCTGAAAAGAGAAGGAGTCACACTGACTCTGTGGGACTAACAGGTTTCTCAACACCTCCTGAAAAAAGACTGTACTGCCTCGTTCTCCGTTCTGTTCTCCGGTTCTTCTTCCCTCCATCCACCAGAGGAACACAACGTCAGACACCACCGGTTACACTTGAGCAGTTACTGCTTTGTAGCGAAAAGTTCAGCTAACTCTCATCGATGAAACTCTTTGTGCGTCTGTTGAATCTGCATCTTGGTGGCCTTGAAGGATGTTTTAGAGAGACAGGGTTGGTGCCGACCCCAAAGCTTCGCTTAGGTTGAGCCCTGGTCGCCACGGTGACCGTCCTGGACGACGAGCACGCCGGCATCTTCGCGTGGCGCATGTTGCGGATGGCGAAGCGAGGGCACCGTGGAAGTGGCGGCTGCAAGCAATATAATATGTTGGTCTGTGTTGTGGAGTTCCTCTGCCTCCACTAGCCAGAAAAAATGTATCAATGCTGCATTGATCATTCATTTTGTCAAAATTAAAAATTTCCATTACCTGAAATTCCACGCAGCAACATTCTGGCCACAAAACAGCTTGTGGGAGTCAAATCTCACAGTGTAAATAGAGTATTTACAGATGTTGAAAAAATTGATTTCCATCCTATTAATTCAGGATTGTGTTGACTCAGATCATACGCGTCTCGTTCCTTTAACACGATGAGTAGTTTGCGGCCCTTTGGCTTCCTGCAGCAGTGAATCAGGTAAAGCGTTGGAGAGCAAATGATCTTTGACTTTCGACCGCACCGTTCTGAATGTTAATACCTGCGAGAAGGGATTTGAGTGTTTGCCAGCTACTGATTTATAGTTGGAGTAATCCCTCTTGGGGGGTGAAATACCTGAAAAGATATTTTATGATTTCAGAAATACATCTGCATTAATTAGTTATTGATTAGAATTTACCTCTCCATTCCTGCAAAGCTTATGATCTGGGGAGGGCGTCCATAAAAAAATAACATGAAGTAAGAGCGCTAAGAGGGAAGGAAGGAGCAGAGTTTTTATTCCTGTATTTGTCCTCTCTGTCGTTGCCGCTCTTGTTTTTCTCACCATCCTTTATCTATACGCTTACACCTGAGGTCGTGGTCAGGAGCTGGAGCATATCCCAGCTGACACTGGGCGAGGCGGGCTACACCCTCGGACAGGTCGCCGATCTTTTACAGGGCTGACAAATTGAAACAAGCAAGCGTTCACTCTCACAGTCACACCTCGGTGAATGTGAGAGTTGCCGACTGACCAGTATTTAATGATGTCTTATATATTTAATTTTGAAACACTCTGGGTCTCCATACTCCACAATACAAGTAAACTTCGAGCACTCAAAATTTCACCAAAGTGAATGTAGAAAAGTATTACAGTTCTGATGTAAGAATATGAAAGCAGCATTTTAATGCGAAGCTGATTCACGTGGTGCTAAAGTCAATATACTCTTTTGTTTTCTTATGTATTTGTTTATTTATTTTTAATTCTACTGTCAAACAAACATGATGATGTCACAGATGATGTGACATCACAAAGCACATCAAAGCGCATGGTGACATCAAAGCGCATGGTGACATCACACATTTCAATTGCATGGAGTTACATTTGCAAATTTCTACTCTCACAAAGTCTGACTACGAAGTGAGGGACACTTGTGCATCGCCTGTTAGGCTGGGTTACACAAAATTTCCTAATACTGACAGACTGTGATCTAGCAGTGTATTTACGAACTGCAATGGAGAAAGGAATTTTCAGAAAAGCTTCTCAGGTGGAAGCTCAACAAACTCGAGGAGCAAAATGAGAGAACCATGAAGTCCTGGAAGAGGAAGCCGTTTCCAACAGCCAGGTAAGAGAGTCTCTTGAGACTACAATTCAGGCTCTGCAGGGAGAGCTGGAAGCCCAAAAAAAGAGCTTGAGGAACTCAAAACCGAGTTGGACCAGAACAGAGAGACAACAAACGACTTGTCGCGACAAAACTGCCCTGTTGGTTGACCGGAAAAACAAAGAAAAAAAATTCACGAAGGGGAGTTAAGAAATTTAGATGAGTCTTGACAGCGTATAAAACATCAAAACAATGTCTTGTTATATATGCAAGGAGACTTTGATGAGAAGCTGGCATTGCAGAAAGAGAAGCCGACAGGGCATTGAAAGAGCAGGCTGGAAAATATGAATGTGAGGTGCTGAAAATGAAGAAACAGCTCTATCAGATGGCGGAGGAGAACAAAAGAGTTGTGCAGCAGCTAACAGAAAAATACTGGGCCTTGGAAAAGAAATGAATCTCAAGAGCACAGCTGAACTTGAAAGCAGATTCATGTCTGAAAAACTGGAAATGAAATTAATCAAACAGGCTAAGATTATAAAAAGGAGGGGATCTGACCAAGACAGTGTCGAATTAAAGGATACTCTCGTGAAAAAAACGAAAATATTGCAACCCTAGAGAGGAGGTGATGTCTCTAAAACGACAGGAACACTTTGGGGAAGAATTGAAGGCAGAAAAAACCAATTTTATATGCTATCCCAAGTAAAGACTCTCCTGAAGGCCAGCGTCAAGCGTCTAGAGGACGAAAAAAAGAAAGGAAGTGTCCATGTTGAATAACACAAAAATAGAGCTGAAGGAGGCCATGCAAGCAAAAGAGCAACCTGATTGAAAAACTCGGACTTGAATCCTCTAAAATGAAAGCCAATGAGAAAGAAATAGAGCAAGCTGAGGGCTAAGCTCAGAAAATTGGAGACATCGTGCTGCGTTACAAGGGTGATATACAGGCATGCATGTCTGATATCGAAAATCCCAAGAAATTAAGAAGCAGAATAATGGAGATGAAAATACAGCACATAGACACCGATGAGTGTGAGAAGATGGATGAAAACACTAGGGAGGCCTTTCAAGATAAAGCAACAGTCTAAAGACAAAGCTTGGTGTTTATGAAAGGATCCAGCAGAGTAACTTCAATGAGAAGAAATATTCTGGGCTGGCTGGAGAAAGGAGAGGAAGATTTGGCTAAAACAAGACATTTTTTCATAAAATTACTTAATGAAAAGGTTATGGAGGTGGAAAACTTGAAAAAAGACCTTCATAACGCAACAAAGCCAGAGGGTTAAATCATGGGTAAATAAGAAAGTACTGGGAATTACCAAAGTGATTCCACAGGTACAACCAGCACTTTACCCAGAAGACTGGAATCACTTGGCTGCCCTGATGACAGTATCACATCATCTCTGCAAACCTGTGTGGATGACGTGGTATCATCACCCTGGCAGCCACCTCCTTGTACAGGTGGCAATATCGTACATGTGAGGCCGTTTGTGGGCGATGGCATGCCACGAGTTGACATTTAACCCCCTCCTTCCAGAATTGTAAACCAAATCCAGTCAAGAACCCCACCACCACCTCACACACCTCTCTGTCTCTCTCTCTAAATCTCTCTTTCTCTCTCAACCCGACCGGTCGAGGCAGATGGCCGCCCACCCAGAGCCCGCTTCTGCTCAAGGATTCTTCCTGTTGAAGGAGTTTTCCTTGCCACCGTCGCCAAGTGCTTGCTCATGGGGAATGTTGGGTCTATGTCAATAATGTTGTAGAGAATACCGTCCAGGCCTGCTCTGTATGAAAAGTGCCTGAAATAACTTCTGTTATGATTTCGGCTTCCCTCCACACCCCAAAGAGAAGATATTTGGAAAATTGAAAAATCGAAATTTTCACAAAATTCTGCTCCAAAACTGGGCAAATCACGTGAGGCGACCGGACCTCTACCTAAGAAAGCTAATCCTCTCACATGATTTTGCCATCTTCCCCATGAATAAAAATACTACAATGAAATGAATTTGAAGCTCAAGTTGTAGGGTTTGGTATTTCTGTATCTGTGTTAAGTTGTGTATGATTACGGTGATTTGGACCGACTTCATTTGTAGAGTAATTCAAAAGGCGTCTGGCTCCTCTACATACCCATCATGGCGGCAGACAGACAGTTAGCCGCTAGCTGGTGAACATATTGGAGCATTTAGCGGCTAAAGAGCCAGATATTTCCCTCAGGAGTTAATGGAGACCAAAGACAGAGCTAAGAGAGAGAATACTGGACTTAAATTCATCAGTCGGACAAACACAACTCCAAATAAATGACAATGTTGCTCTGTGAGTTCATGGTATGTCAATATTGTGTTCACAGCTTGTTTCCACTGCCCCCAAGTGTCCAAAATAAACAGATAAATACGTAAATAAAGAATGACTTATTGCACTTTTGATTGTTACTTTCAGTTTGGGATGTTTATATGTATTTTTACCGTTGATATTTTTAGTTTTGCTGTTAACCAAGAACTTGTGTGTGTGTGTGCTGTAGCTCATCACCCCCACTAAGTCTCTCTCTGTAACAGAGATCAGTGGCAGTGAATGAGCAGCTTTGCGTGTCACTGGTAATACCAAGAGGAAAGAGGAAGGGAGGGAGGAGGGAGTCGTTAAGCTGCTTCACATGAGAGAGAAGCGAGATAAAGAGAGAAGAACAGAAGAAGAAAAAATGAGTCATTTCTGAGAATTTAGCGCTGGAAGTAAGGAGAGAAACAAGCGAAGGAAGAGTCACATCTGAAAAGAGAAGAGTCACACTGACTCTGTGGGACTAACAGGTTTCTCAACACCTCCTGAAAAAAGACTGTACTGCCTCGTTCTCCGTTCTGTTCTCCGGTTCTTCTTCCCTCCATCCACCAGAGGAACACAACGTCAGACACCACGGTTACACTTGAGCAGTTACTGCTTTGTAGCGAAAAGTTCAGCTAACTCTCATCGATGAAACTCTTTGTCGTCTGTTGAATCTGCATCTTGGTGGCGCCCGAAGGATGTTTTAGAGACAGGGTTGGTGCGACCCCAAAAGCTCGCTCAGGTTGAGCCCCTGGTCGCTACGGTGACCGTCCTGGACGACAAACGCCCGGCATCGCGTGGCGGCGCATGTTGCGGATGGCGAGCGAGGCACCGTGGAAGTAATGGCTCGCAAGCAATATAATATGTTGGTCTGTGTTGTGGAGTTCCTCTGCCTCCCACTAGCCAGAAAAAATGTATCAATGCTGCATTGATCATTCATTTTGTCAAAATTAAAATTTCCCATTACCTGAAATTCCGCAGCAACATTCTGGCCACAAAACAGCTTGTGAGTCAAATCTCACAGTGTAAATAGAGTATTTACAGATGTTGAAAAAATTGATTTCCATCCTATTAATTCAGGATTGTGTTGACTCAGATCATACGCGTCTCGTTCCTTTAACCACGATGAGTAGTTTATGCCCTTTGGCTTCCTGCAGCAGTGAATCAGGTAAAGCGTTGGAAGCAAATGATCTTTGACTTCGACCGCACCGTTCTGAATGTTAATACCTGCGAAGGATTTGAGTGTTTGCCAGCTACTGATTTATAGTTGGAGTAATCCCTCTTGGGGGTGAAATACCTGAAAAGATATTTTATGATTTCAGAAATACATCTGCATTAATTAGTTATTGATTAGAATTTACCTCTCCATTCCTGCAAAGCTTATGATCTGGGGAGGCGTCCATAAAAAATAACATGAAGTAAAGCGCTAAGAGAAGGAAGGAGCAGTTTTTATTCCTGTATTTGTCCTCTCTGTCGTTGCCGCTCTTGTTTTTCTCACCATCCTTTATCTATACAGCTTACACCTGAGGTCGTGGTCAGGAGCTGGAGCATATCCCAGCTGACACTGGGCGAGGCGGGCTACACCCTCGGACAGGTCGCCGATCTTTACAGGGCTGACAAATTGAAACAAGCAAGCGTTCACTCTCACAGTCACACCTCGGTGAATGTGAGAGTTGCCGACTGACCCGAGTATTTAATGATGTCTTATATATTTAATTTTGAAACACTCTGGGTCTCCATACTCCACAATACAAGTAAAACTCGAGCACTCAAAATTTCACCAAAGTGAATGTAGAAAAGTATTACAGTTCTGATGTAAGAATATGAAAGCAGCATTTTAATGCGAAGCTGATTCACGTGGTGCTAAAGTCAATATACTCTCTTTGTTTTCTTATGTATTTGTTTATTTATTTTTAATTCTACTGTCAAACAAACATGATGATGTCACAGATGATGTGACATCACAAAAGCTTATCAAAAGCGCATGGTGACATCAAAGCATGGTGACATCACACATTTCAATTGCATGGAGTTACATTTGCAAATTTCTACTCTCACAAAGTCTGACTACGAAGTGAGGGACACTTGTGCATCGCCTGTTAGGCTGGGTTACACAAAATTTCCTAATACTGACAGACTGTGATCTAGCAGTGTATTCTGAACTGCAATGGAGAAAGAGGAATTTTCAGAAAAAGCTTCTCAGGTGGAAGCTCAACAAACTCGAGGAGCAAAATAGAGAACCATGAAGTCCTGGAAAGAGGAAGCCGTTTCCAACAGCCAGGTAAGAGAGTCTCTTGAGACTACAATTCAGGCTCTGCAGGAGAGCTGGAAGCCCAAAAAAGGAGGCAGGAACTCAAAACCGAGTTGGACGAAACCCAGAGAGACAACAAACGACTTGTCATGACAAAACTGCCCTGTTGGTTGACGGAAAAACAAAAAAAAAATTCACGAAGGGAGTTAAGAAATTTAGATGAGTCTTGACAGCGTATAAGAGCATCAAAACAATGTCTTGTTATATATGCAAGGAGACTTTGATGAGAAGCTGGCATTGCAGAAAGAGGAAGCCGACAGGGCATTGAAAGAGCAGGCTGGAAAATATGAATGTGAGGTGCTGAAAATGAAGAAACAGCTCTATCAGATGGCGGAGGAGAACAAAAGAGTTGTGCAGCAGCTAACAGAAAAATACGAGGCCTTGGAAAAGAAATGAATCTCAAGAGCACAGCTGAACTTGAAAGCAGATTCATGTCTGAAAAACTGGAAATGAAATTAATCAAACAGGCTAAGATTATAAAAGAGAGGAGGATCTGACCAAGACAGTGTCGAATTAAAGGATACTCTCGTGAAAAAAACGAAAATATTGCAACCCTAGAGAGGAGGTGATGTCTCTAAAGCACGACAGGAACACTTTGGGGGAAGAATTGAAGGCAGAAAAAACCAATTTTTATATGCTATCCCAAGTAAAGACTCTCCTGAAGGCCAGCGTCAAGCGTCTAGAGACGAAAAGAAAAGGAAGTGTCCATGTTGAATAACACAAAAATAGAGCTGAAGGAGGCCATGCAAGCAAGAGCAACCTGATTGAAAAACTCGGACTTGAATCCTCTAAAATGAAAGCCAATGAGAAAAGAAATGAGCAAGCTGAGGCTAAGCTCAGAAAATTGGAGACATGCGTGCTGCGTTACAAGGGTGATATACAGGCATGCATGTCTGATATCGAAAATCCCAAGAAATTAGAAGCAGAATAATGGAGATGAAAATACAGCACATAGACACCGATGAGTGTGAGAAGATGGATGAAAACACTAGGAGGCCTTTCAAGATAAGCAACAGTCTAAAGACAAAGCTTGGTGTTTATGAAAGGATCCAGCAGAGTAACTTCAATGAGAAGAAATATTCTGGAGCGGCTGGAGAAAGGAGAGGAAGATTTGGCTAAAACAAGACATTTTTTCATAAAATTACTTAATGAAAAGGTTATGGAGGTGGAAAACTTGAAAAAAGACCTTCATAGCATAACAAAGCCAAAGAGGGTTAAATCATGGGTAAATAAGAAAGTACTGGGAATTACCAAAGTGATTCCACAGGTACAACCAACACTTTACCCAGAAGACTGGAATCCACTTGGCTGCCCTGATGACAGTATCACATCATCTCTGCAAACCTGTGTGGATGACGTGGTATCATCACCCTGGCAGCCACCTCCTTGTACAGGTGGCAATATCGTACATGTGAGGCCGTTTGTGGGCGATGGCATGCCACGAGTTGACATTTAACCCCCTCCTTCCAGAAATTGTAACCAAATCCAGTCAAGAACCCCACCACCACCTCACACACACCTCTCTGTCTCTCTCTCTAAATCTCTCTCTTTCTCTCAACCCGACCGGTCAGGGCAGATGGCCGCCCACCCAGAGCCGCTTCTGCTCAAGGATTCTTCCTGTTGAAGGAGTTTTCCTTGCCACCGTCGCCAAGTGCTTGCTCATGGGGGAATGTTGGGTCTATGTCAATAATGTTGTAGAGAATACCGTCCAGGCCTGCTCTGTATGAAAAGTGCCCTGAAATAACTTCTGTTATGATTTCGGCTTCCCTCCACACCCCAAAGAAGATATTTGGAAAATTGAAAAATCGAAATTTTCACAAAAGAATTCTGCTCCAAAACTGGGCAAATCACGTGAGGCGACCGGACCTCTACCTAAGAAAGCTAATCCTCTCACATGATTTTGCCATCTTCCCCATGAATAAAAATACTACAATGAAATGAATTTGAAGCTCAAGTTGTAGGGTTTGGTATTTCTGTATCTGTGTTAAGTTGTGTATGATTACGGTGATTTGGACCGACTTCATTTGTAGAAGTAATTCAAAAAGAGGCGTCTGGCTCCTCTACATACCCATCATGGCGGCAGACAGACAGTTAGCCGCTAGCTGGTGAACATATTGGAGCATTTAGCGGCTAAAGAGCCAGATATTTCCCTCAGGAGTTAATGGAGACCAAAGACAGAGCTAAGAGAGGAATACTGGACTTAAATTCATCAGTCGGACAAACACAACTCCAAATAAATGACAATGTTGCTCTGTGAGTTCATGGTATGTCAATATTGTGTTCACAGCTTGTTTCCACTGCCCCCAAGTGTCCAAAATAAACAGATAAATACGTAAATAAAAGAATGACTTATTGCACTTTTGATTGTTACTTTCAGTTTGGGATGTTTATATGTATTTTTACCGTTGATATTTTTAGTTTTGCTGTTAACCAAGAACTTGTGTGTGTGTGTGCTGTAGCTCATCACCCCCACTAAGTCTCTCTCTGTAACAGAGATCAGTGGCAGTGAATGAGCAGCTTTGCGTGTCACTGGTAATACCAAGAGGAAAGAGGAAGGGAGGGAGTCGTTCGCTGCTTCACATGAGAGAGAGAAGCGAGAGATAAAGAGAGAAGAACAGAAGAAGAAAAATGAGTCATTTCTGAGAATTTAGCGCTGGAAGTAAGGAGAGAAACAAGCGAAGGAAAGAGTCACATCTGAAAAGAGAAGGAGTCACACTGACTCTGTGGGACTAACAGGTTTCTCAACACCTCCTGAAAAAAGACTGTACTGCCTCGTTCTCCGTTCTGTTCTCCGGTTCTTCTTCCCTCCATCCACCAGAGGAACACAACGTCAGACACCACCGGTTACACTTGAGCAGTTACTGCTTTGTAGCGAAAAGTTCAGCTAACTCTCATCGATGAAACTCTTTGTCGTCTGTTGAATCTGCATCTTGGTGGCCTTGAAGGATGTTTTAGAGACAGGGTTGGTGCCGACCCCAAAAGCTCGCTTAGGTTGAGCCCCTGGTCGCCACGGTGACCGTCCTGGACAGCAACACGCCCGGCATCTTCGCGTGGCGGCGCATGTTGCGGATGGCGGAAGCGAGGGCACCGTGGAAGTGGCGGCTCATAAGCAATATAATATGTTGGTCTGTGTTGTGGAGTTCCTCTGCCTCCCACTAGCCAGAAAAAATGTATCAATGCTGCATTGATCATTCATTTTGTCAAAATTAAAATTTCCCATTACCTGAAATTCCGCAGCAACATTCTGGCCACAAAACAGCTTGGGGAGTCAAATCTCACAGTGTAAATAGAGTATTTACAGATGTTGAAAAAATTGATTTCCATCCTATTAATTCAGGATTGTGTTGACTCAGATCATCGCGTCTCGTTCCTTTAACCACGATGAGTAGTTTGCGGCCCTTTGGCTTCCTGCAGCAGTGAATCAGGTAAGCGTTGGAAACAAATGATCTTTGACTTTCGACCGCACCGTTCTGAATGTTAATACCTGCGAGAAGGGATTTGAGTGTTTGCCAGCTACTGATTTATAGTTGGAGTAATCCCTCTTGGGGGGTGAAATACCTGAAAAGATATTTTATGATTTCAGAAATACATCTGCATTAATTAGTTATTGATTAGAATTTACCTCTCCATTCCTGCAAAGCTTATGATCTGGGGAGGGCGTCCATAAAAAAATAACATGAAGTAAAGCTAAGAGAAAGGAAGGAGCAGAGTTTTTATTCCTGTATTTGTCCTCTCTGTCGTTGCCGCTCTTGTTTTTCTCACCATCCTTTATCTATACCGCTTACACCTGAGGGTCGTGGTCAGGAGCTGGAGCATATCCCAGCTGACACTGGGCGAGGCGGGCTACACCCTCGGACAGGTCGCCGATCTTTACAGGGCTGACAAATTGAAACAAGCAAGCGTTCACTCTCACAGTCACACCTCGGTGAATGTGAGAGTTGCCGACTGACCGAGTATTTAATGATGTCTTATATATTTAATTTTGAAACACTCTGGGTCTCCATACTCCACAATACAAGTAAAACTCGAGCACTCAAAATTTCACCAAAGTGAATGTAGAAAAATATTACAGTTCTGATGTAAGAATATGAAAGCAGCATTTTAATGCGAAGCTGATTCACGTGGTGCTAAAGTCAATATACTCTTTTGTTTTCTTATGTATTTGTTTATTTATTTTTAATTCTACTGTCAAACAAACATGATGATGTCACAGATGATGTGACATCACAAAGCTTATCAAAAGCGCATGGTGACATCAAAGCGCATGGTGACATCACACATTTCAATTGCATGGAGTTACATTTGCAAATTTCTACTCTCACAAAGTCTGACTACGAAGTGAGGGACACTTGTGCATACGCCTGTTAGGCTGGGTTACACAAAATTTCCTAATACTGACAGACTGTGATCTAGCAGTGTATTACGAACTGCAATGGAGAAAGGAATTTTCAGAAAAGCTTCTCAGGTGGAAGCTCAACAAACTCGAGGAGCAAAATGAGAGAACCATGAAGTCCTGGAAAGGAAGCCGTTTCCAACAGCCAGGTAAGAGAGTCTCTTGAGACTACAATTCAGGCTCTGCAGGGAGAGCTGGAAGCCCAAAAAAAAGGAAGCAGGAACTCAAAAC
The DNA here is from genome assembly GCF_016859285.1 of Xiphias gladius. Taxonomy (NCBI): domain Eukaryota; kingdom Metazoa; phylum Chordata; class Actinopteri; order Istiophoriformes; family Xiphiidae; genus Xiphias; species Xiphias gladius. The sequence goes on from NW_024402058.1 coordinate 88,518, forward strand.
CGAGTTGGGCCAGAAACCCAGAGAGACAACAAGCGACTTGTCGCGACAAAACTGCCCTGTTGGTTGACCCGGAAAAACAAAAAAAAAATTCACGAAGGGGAGTTAAGAAATTTAGATGAGTCTTGACAGCGTATAAAGAGCATCAAAACAATGTCTTGTTATATATGCAAGGAGACTTTGATGAGAAGCTGGCATTGCAGAAAGAGGAAGCCGACAGGGCATTGAAAGAGCAGGCTGGAAAATATGAATGTGAGGTGCTGAAAATGAAGAAACAGCTCTATCAGATGGCGGAGGAGAACAAAAGAGTTGTGCAGCAGCTAACAGAAAAATACGAGGCCTTGGAAAAGAAATGAATCTCAAGAGCACAGCTGAACTTGAAAGCAGATTCATGTCTGAAAAACTGGAAATGAAATTAATCAAACAGGCTAAGATTATAAAAGAGAGGAGGATCTGACCAAGACAGTGTCGAATTAAAGGATACTCTCGTGAAAAAAAAGCGAAAATATTGCAACCCTAGAGAGGAGGTGATGTCTCTAAAGCACGACAGGAACACTTTGGGGGAAGAATTGAAGGCAGAAAAAACCAATTTTATATGCTATCCCAAGTAAAGACTCTCCTGAAGGCCAGCGTCAAGCGTCTAGAGACGAAAAAAGAAAGGAAGTGTCCATGTTGAATAACACAAAAATAGAGCTGAAGGAGGCCATGCAAGCAAGAGCAACCTGATTGAAAAACTCGGACTTGAATCCTCTAAAATGAAAGCCAATGAGAAAGAAATATGAGCAAGCTGAGGGCTAAGCTCAGAAAATTGGAGACATCGTGCTGCGTTACAAGGGTGATATACAGGCATGCATGTCTGATATCGAAAATCCCAAGAAATTAGAAGCAGAATAATGGAGATGAAAATACAGCACATAGACACCGATGAGTGTGAGAAGATGGATGAAAACACTAGGGAGGCCTTTCAAGATAAGCAACAGTCTAAAGACAAAGCTTGGTGTTTATGAAAGGATCCAGCAGAGTAACTTCAATGAGAAGAGAAATATTCTGGAGCGGCTGGAGAAAGGAGAGGAAGATTTGGCTAAAACAAGACATTTTTCATAAAATTACTTAATGAAAAGGTTATGGAGGTGGAAAATTGAAAAAAGACCTTCATAGCATAACAAAGCCAAGAGGGTTAAATCATGGGTAAATAAGAAAGTACTGGGAATTACCAAAGTGATTCCACAGGTACAACCAACACTTTACCCAGAAGACTGGAATCACTTGGCTGCCCTGATGACAGTATCACATCATCTCTGCAAACCTGTGTGGATGACGTGGTATCATCACCCTGGCAGCCACCTCCTTGTACAGGTGGCAATATCGTACATGTGAGGCCGTTTGTGGACGATGGCATGCCACGAGTTGACATTTAACCCCCTCCTTCGAAATTGTAAACCAAATCCAGTCAAGAACCCCACCACCACCACCTCACACACACCTCTCTGTCTCTCTCTAAATCTCTCTCTTTCTCTCTCAACCCGACCGGTCAGGGCAGATGGCCGCCACCCAGAGCCGCTTCTGCTCAAGGATTCTTCCTGTTGAAAGGAGTTTTTCCTTGCCACCGTCGCCAAGTGCTTGCTCATGGGGAATGTTGGGTCTATGTCAATAATGTTGTAGAGAATACCGTCCAGGCCTGCTCTGTATGAAAAGTGCCCTGAAATAACTTCTGTTATGATTTCGGCTTCCCTCCACACCCCCAAAGAAGATATTTGGAAAATTGAAAAATCGAAATTTTCACACAAAATTCTGCTCCAAAACTGGGCAAATCACGTGAGGCGACCGGACCTCTACCTAAGAAAGCTAATCCTCTCACATGATTTTGCCATCTTCCCCATGAATAAAAATACTACAATGAAATGAATTTGAAGCTCAAGTTGTAGGGTTTGGTATTTCTGTATCTGTGTTAAGTTGTGTATGATTACGGTGATTTGGACCGACTTCATTTGTAGAAGTAATTCAAAAGAGGCGTCTGGCTCCTCTACATACCCGCCATGGCGGCAGACAGACAGTTAGCCGCTAGCTGGTGAACATATTGGAGCATTTAGCGGCTAAAGAGCCAGATATTTCCCTCAGGAGTTAATGGAGACCAAAGACAGAGCTAAGAGAGAGGGAATACTGGACTTAAATTCATCAGTCGGACAAACACAACTCCAAATAAATGACAATGTTGCTCTGTGAGTTCATGGTATGTCAATATTGTGTTCACAGCTTGTTTCCACTGCCCCAAGTGTCCAAAATAAACAGATAAATCGTAAATAAAGAATGACTTATTGCACTTTTGATTGTTACTTTCAGTTTGGGATGTTTATATGTATTTTTACCGTTGATATTTTTAGTTTTGCTGTTAACCAAGAACTTGTGTGTGTGTGTGCTGTAGCTCATCACCCCCACTAAGTCTCTCTCTGTAACAGAGATCAGTGGCAGTGAATGAGCAGCTTTGCGTGTCACTGGTAATACCAAGAGGAAAGAGGAAGGAGGGAGGAGGAGTCGTTAAGCTGCTTCACATGAGAGAGAAGCGAGAGATAAAGAGAGAAGAACAGAAGAAGAAAAAATGAGTCATTTCTGAGAATTTAGCGCTGGAAGTAAGGAGAGAAACAAGCGAAGGAAAGAGTCACATCTGAAAGAAGGAGTCACACTGACTCTGTGGGACTAACAGGTTTCTCAACACCTCCTGAAAAAAGACTGTACTGCCTCGTTCTCCGTTCTGTTCTCCGGTTCTTCTTCCCTCCATCCACCAGAGGAACACAACGTCAGACACCACCGGTTACACTTGAGCAGTTACTGCTTTGTAGCGAAAAGTTCAGCTAACTCTCATCGATGAAACTCTTTGTCGTCTGTTGAATCTGCATCTTGGTGGCCTTGAAGGATGTTTTAGAGAGACAGGGTTGGTGCCGACCCCAAAGCTTCGCTTAGGTTGAGCCCCTGGTCGCCACGGTGACCGTCCTGGACGGCGAACACGCCCGGCATCTTCGCGTGGCGGCGCATGTTGCGGATGGCGAGAAGCGAGGGCACCGTGGAAGTGGCGGCTGCAAAGCAATATAATATGTTGGTCTGTGTTGTGGAGTTCCTCTGCCTCCCACTAGCCAGAAAAAATGTATCAATGCTGCATTGATCATTCATTTTGTCAAAATTAAAATTTCCCATTACCTGAAATTCACGCAGCAACATTCTGGCCACAAAACAGCTTGTGGAGTCAAATCTCACAGTGTAAATAGAGTATTTACAGATGTTGAAAAAATTGATTTCCATCCTATTAATTCAGGATTGTGTTGACTCAGATCATCTGGCGTCTCGTTCCTTTAACACGATGAGTAGTTTGCGGCCCTTTGGCTTCCTGCAGCAGTGAATCAGGTAAGCGTTGGAGAACAAATGATCTTTGACTTTCGACCGCACCGTTCTGAATGTTAATACCTGCGAGAAGGATTTGAGTGTTTGCCAGCTACTGATTTATAGTTGGAGTAATCCCTCTTGGGGGTGAAATACCTGAAAAAGATATTTTATGATTTCAGAAATACATCTGCATTAATTAGTTATTGATTAGAATTTACCTCTCCATTCCTGCAAAGCTTATGATCTGGGGAGGCGTCCATAAAAAATAACATGAAGTAAGAAGCTAAGAGAAGGAAGGAGCAGAGTTTTTATTCCTGTATTTGTCCTCTCTGTCGTTGCCGCTCTTGTTTTTTCTCACCATCCTTTATCTATACCGCTTACACCTGAGGTCGTGGTCAGGAGCTGGAGCATATCCCAGCTGACACTGGCGAGGCGGGCTACACCCTCGGACAGGTCGCCGATCTTTTACAGGGCTGACAAATTGAAACAAGCAAGCGTTCACTCTCACAGTCACACCTCGGTGAATGTGAGAGTTGCCCGACAACCGAGTATTTAATGATGTCTTATATATTTAATTTTGAAACACTCTGGGTCTCCATACTCCACAATACAAGTAAAACTCGAGCACTCAAAATTTCACCAAAGTGAATGTAGAAAAGTATTACAGTTCTGATGTAAGAATATGAAAGCAGCATTTTAATGCGAAGCTGATTCACGTGGTGCTAAAGTCAATATACTCTTTTGTTTTCTTATGTATTTGTTTATTTATTTTTAATTCTACTGTCAAACAAACATGATGATGTCACAGATGATGTGACATCACAAAAGCTTATCAAAGCGCATGGTGACATCAAAGCGCATGGTGACATCACACATTTCAATTGCATGGAGTTACATTTGCAAATTTCTACTCTCACAAAGTCTGACTACGAAGTGAGGACACTTGTGCATACGCCTGTTAGGCTGGGTTACACAAAATTTCCTAATACTGACAGACTGTGATCTAGCAGTGTATTACGAACTGCAATGGAGAAAGAGGAATTTTCAGAAAAGCTTCTCAGGTGGAAGCTCAACAAACTCGAGGAGCAAAATAGAGAACCATGAAGTCCTGGAAAGAGGAAGCCGTTTCCAACAGCCAGGTAAGAGAGTCTCTTGAGACTACAATTCAGGCTCTGCAGGGAGAGCTGGAAGCCCAAAAAAGAGGCTTGAGGAACTCAAAACCGAGTTGGACAGAAACCCAGAGAGACAACAAACGACTTGTCGCGACAAAACTGCCCTGTTGGTTGACGGAAAAACAAAAAAAAATTCACGAAGGGGAGTTAAGAAATTTAGATGAGTCTTGACAGCGTATAAAGAGCATCAAAACAATGTCTTGTTATATATGCAAGGAGACTTTGATGAGAAGCTGGCATTGCAGAAAGAGGAAGCCGACAGGGCATTGAAAGAGCAGGCTGGAAAATATGAATGTGAGGTGCTGAAAATGAAGAAACAGCTCTATCAGATGGCGGAGAGAACAAAGAGTTGTGCAGCAGCTAACAGAAAAATACGAGGCCTTGGAAAAAGAAATGAATCTCAAGAGCACAGCTGAACTTGAAAGCAGATTCATGTCTGAAAAACTGGAAATGAAATTAATCAAACAGGCTAAGATTATAAGAGAGGAGGGATCTGACCAAGACAGTGTCCGAATTAAAGGATACTCTCGTGAAAAAAACGAAAATATTGCAACCCTAGAGAGGAGGTGATGTCTCTAAAACACGACAGGAACACTTTGGGGGAAGAATTGAAGGCAGAAAAAACCAATTTTATATGCTATCCCAAGTAAAGACTCTCCTGAAGGCCAGCGTCAAGCGTCTAGAGACGAAAAAAGAAAAGGAAGTGTCCATGTTGAATAACACAAAAATAGAGCTGAAGGAGGCCATGCAAGCAAAAGAGCAACCTGATTGAAAAACTCGGACTTGAATCCTCTAAAATGAAAGCCAATGAGAAAGAAATGAGCAAGCTGAGGGCTAAGCTCAGAAAATTGGAGACATCGTGCTGCGTTACAAGGGTGATATACAGGCATGCATGTCTGATATCGAAAATCCCAAGAAATTAAGAAGCAGAATAATGGAGATGAAAATACAGCACATAGACACCGATGAGTGTGAGAAGATGGATGAAAACACTAGGGAGGCCTTTCAAGATAAGCAACAGTCTAAAGACAAAGCTTGGTGTTTATGAAAGGATCCAGCAGAGTAACTTCAATGAGAGAGAAATATTCTGGGCGGCTGGAGAAAGGAGAGGAAGATTTGGCTAAAACAAGACATTTTTCATAAAATTACTTAATGAAAAGGTTATGGAGGTGGAAAAATTGAAAAAAAGACCTTCATAACATAACAAAGCCAAGAGGGTTAAATCATGGGTAAATAAGAAAGTACTGGGAATTACCAAAGTGATTCCACAGGTACAACCAGCACTTTACCCAGAAGACTGGAATCACTTGGCTGCCCTGATGACAGTATCACATCATCTCTGCAAACCTGTGTGGATGACGTGGTATCATCACCCTGGCAGCCACCTCCTTGTACAGGTGGCAATATCGTACATGTGAGGCCGTTTGTGGGACGATGGCATGCCACGAGTTGACATTTAACCCCCTCCTTCCCGAAATTGTAAACCAAATCCAGTCAAGAACCCACCACCACCTCACACACCTCTCTGTCTCTCTCTCTAAATCTCTCTCTTTCTCTCTCAACCCGACCGGTCGAGGCAGATGGCCGCCACCCAGAGCCCTTCTGCTCAAGGATTCTTCCTGTTGAAGGGAGTTTTTCCTTGCCACCGTCGCCAAGTGCTTGCTCATGGGGAATGTTGGGTCTATGTCAATAATGTTGTAGAGAATACCGTCCAGGCCTGCTCTGTATGAAAAGTGCCCTGAAATAACTTCTGTTATGATTTCGGCTTCCCTCCACCCCAAAGAAGATATTTGGAAAATTGAAAAATCGAAATTTTCCACAAGAATTCTGCTCCAAAACTGGGCAAATCACGTGAGGCGACCGGACCTCTACCTAAGAAAGCTAATCCTCTCACATGATTTTGCCATCTTCCCCATGAATAAAAATACTACAATGAAATGAATTTGAAGCTCAAGTTGTAGGGTTTGGTATTTCTGTATCTGTGTTAAGTTGTGTATGATTACGGTGATTTGGACCGACTTCATTTGTAGAAGTAATTCAAAAAGAGGCGTCTGGCTCCTCTACATACCCATCGCATGGCGGCAGACAGACAGTTAGCCGCTAGCTGGTGAACATATTGGAGCATTTAGCGGCTAAGAGCCAGATATTTCCCTCAGGAGTTAATGGAGACCAAAGACAGAGCTAAGAGAGAGAGGAATACTGGACTTAAATTCATCAGTCGGACAAACACAACTCCAAATAAATGACAATGTTGCTCTGTGAGTTCATGGTATGTCAATATTGTGTTCACAGCTTGTTTCCACTGCCCCAAGTGTCCAAAATAAACAGATAAATACGTAAATAAAAGAATGACTTATTGCACTTTTGATTGTTACTTTCAGTTTGGGATGTTTATATGTATTTTTACCGTTGATATTTTTAGTTTTGCTGTTAACCAAGAACTTGTGTGTGTGTGTGCTGTAGCTCATCACCCCCACTAAGTCTCTCTCTGTAACAGAGATCAGTGGCAGTGAATGAGCAGCTTTGCGTGTCACTGGTAATACCAAGAGGAAAAGAGAGGAAAGGGAGGGAGGAGAGTGGTTAAGCTGCTTCACATGAGAGAAAGCGAGAGATAAGAGAAGAACAGAAGAAGAAAAATGAGTCATTTCTGAGAATTTAGCGCTGGAAGTAAGGAGAGAGAAAACAAGCGAAGGAAAGAGTCACATCTGAAAAGAAGAGTCACACTGACTCTGTGGGACTAACAGGTTTCTCAACACCTCCTGAAAAAAGACTGTACTGCCTCGTTCTCCGTTCTGTTCTCCGGTTCTTCTTCCCTCCATCCACCAGAGGAACACAACGTCAGACACCACCGGTTACACTTGAGCAGTTACTGCTTTGTAGCGAAAAGTTCAGCTAACTCTCATCGATGAAACTCTTTGTCGTCTGTTGAATCTGCATCTTGGTGGCCTTGAAGGATGTTTTAGAGAACAGGGTTGGTGCCGACCCCAAAAGCTTCGCTTAGGTTGAGCCCCTGGTCATACGGTGACCGTCCTGGACGGCAACACGCCCGGCATCTTCGCATTGGTGGCGGCGCATGTTGCGGATGGCGAAGCGAGGCACCGTGGAAGTGGCGGCTGCATAAGCAATATAATATGTTGGTCTGTGTTGTGGAGTTCCTCTGCCTCCCACTAGCCAGAAAAAATGTATCAATGCTGCATTGATCATTCATTTTGTCAAAATTAAAAATTTCCCATTACCTGAAATTCCACGCAGCAACATTCTGGCCACAAAACAGCTTGTGGGAGTCAAATCTCACAGTGTAAATAGAGTATTTACAGATGTTGAAAAATTGATTTCCATCCTATTAATTCAGGATTGTGTTGACTCAGATCATACGTCTCTCGTTCCTTTAACCACGATGAGTAGTTTGCGGCCCTTTGGCTTCCTGCAGCAGTGAATCAGGTAAGCGTTGGAGAGCAAATGATCTTTGACTTTCCGACCGCACCGTTCTGAATGTTAATACCTGCGAGAAGGGATTTGAGTGTTTGCCAGCTACTGATTTATAGTTGGAGTAATCCCTCTTGGGGGGTGAAATACCTGAAAAGATATTTTATGATTTCAGAAATACATCTGCATTAATTAGTTATTGATTAGAATTTACCTCTCCATTCCTGCAAAGCTTATGATCTGGGGAGGCGTCCATAAAAAATAACATGAAGTAGGCGCTAAGAGAGAAGGAAGGAGCAGAGTTTTTATTCCTGTATTTGTCCTCTCTGTCGTTGCCGCTCTTGTTTTTCTCACCATCCTTTATCTATACCGCTTACACCTGAGGGTCGTGGTCAGGAGCTGGAGCATATCCCAGCTGACACTGGGCGAGGCGGGCTACACCCTCGGACAGGTCGCCGATCTTTTACAGGGCTGACAAATTGAAACAAGCAAGCGTTCACTCTCACAGTCACACCTACGGTGAATGTGAGAGTTGCCGACAACCAGTATTTAATGATGTCTTATATATTTAATTTTGAAACACTCTGGGTCTCCATACTCCACAATACAAGTAAAACTCGAGCACTCAAAATTTCACCAAAGTGAATGTAGAAAAGTATTACAGTTCTGATGTAAGAATATGAAAGCAGCATTTTAATGCGAAGCTGATTCACGTGGTGCTAAAGTCAATATACTCTTTTGTTTTCTTATGTATTTGTTTATTTATTTTTAATTCTACTGTCAAACAAACATGATGATGTCACAGATGATGTGACATCACAAAAGCTTATCAAAAGCGCATGGTGACATCAAAGCGCATGGTGACATCACACATTTCAATTGCATGGAGTTACATTTGCAAATTTCTACTCTCACAAAGTCTGACTACGAAGTGAGGACACTTGTGCATCGCCTGTTAGGCTGGGTTACACAAAATTTCCTAATACTGACAGACTGTGATCTAGCAGTGTATTTACGAACTGCAATGGAGAAAGAGGAATTTTCAGAAAAGCTTCTCAGGTGGAAGCTCAACAAACTCGAGGAGCAAAATGAGAGAACCATGAAGTCCTGGAAAGAGGAAGCCGTTTCCAACAGCCAGGTAAGAGAGTCTCTTGAGACTACAATTCAGGCTCTGCAGGGAGAGCTGGAAGCCCAAAAAAGAAGCTTGAGGAACTCAAAACCGAGTTGGGCGAAACCCAGAGAGACAACAAACGACTTGTCGCGACAAAACTGCCCTGTTGGTTGACGGAAAAACAAAAGAAAAAATTCACGAAGGGGAGTTAAGAAATTTAGATGAGTCTTGACAGCGTATAAGAGCATCAAAACAATGTCTTGTTATATATGCAAGGAGACTTTGATGAGAAGCTGGCATTGCAGAAAGAGGAAGCCGACAGGGCATTGAAAGAGCAGGCTGGAAAATATGAATGTGAGGTGCTGAAAATGAAGAAACAGCTCTATCAGATGGCGGAGGAGAACAAAGAGTTGTGCAGCAGCTAACAGAAAAATACGAGGCCTTGGAAAAGAAATGAATCTCAAGAGCACAGCTGAACTTGAAAGCAGATTCATGTCTGAAAAACTGGAAATGAAATTAATCAAACAGGCTAAGATTATAAAAGAGAGGAGGATCTGACCAAGACAGTGTCGAATTAAAGGATACTCTCGTGAAAAAAACGAAAATATTGCAACCCTAGAGGAGGTGATGTCTCTAAAGCACGACAGGAACACTTTGGGGGAAGAATTGAAGGCAGAAAAAACCAATTTTTATATGCTATCCCAAGTAAAGACTCTCCTGAAGGCCAGCGTCAAGCGTCTAGAGACGAAAAAAGAAAGGAAGTGTCCATGTTGAATAACACAAAAATATAGAGCTGAAGGAGGCCATGCAAGCAAGAGCAACCTGATTGAAAAACTCGGACTTGAATCCTCTAAAATGAAAGCCAATGAGAAAGAAATGAGCAAGCTGAGGGCTAAGCTCAGAAAATTGGAGACATCGTGCTGCGTTACAAGGGTGATATACAGGCATGCATGTCTGATATCGAAAATCCCAAGAAATTAGAAGCAGAATAATGGAGATGAAAATACAGCACATAGACACCGATGAGTGTGAGAAGATGGATGAAAACACTAGGGAGGCCTTTCAAGATAAACAACAGTCTAAAGACAAAGCTTGGTGTTTATGAAAGGATCCAGCAGAGTAACTTCAATGAGAGAAATATTCTGGAGGCGGCTGGAGAAAGGAGAGGAAGATTTGGCTAAAACAAGACATTTTTCATAAAATTACTTAATGAAAAGGTTATGGAGGTGGAAAAATTGAAAAAAGACCTTCATAGCATAACAAAGCCAAAGAGGGTTAAATCATGGGTAAATAAGAAAGTACTGGGAATTACCAAAGTGATTCCACAGGTACAACCAACACTTTACCCAGAAGACTGGAATCACTTGGCTGCCCTGATGACAGTATCACATCATCTCTGCAAACCTGTGTGGATGACGTGGTATCATCACCCTGGCAGCCACCTCCTTGTACAGGTGGCAATATCGTACATGTGAGGCCGTTTGTGGGCGATGGCATGCCACGAGTTGACATTTAACCCCCTCCTTCCAAATTGTAAGCCAAATCCAGTCAAGAACCCCACCACCACCTCACACACACCTCTCTGTCTCTCTCTCTAAATCTCTCTCTTTCTCTCTCAACCCGACCGGTCAGGGCAGATGGCGCCCACCCAGAGCCCGCTTCTGCTCAAGGATTCTTCCTGTTGAAGGGAGTTTTTCCTTGCCACCGTCGCCAAGTGCTTGCTCATGGGGAATGTTGGGTCTATGTCAATAATGTTGTAGAGAATACCGTCCAGGCCTGCTCTGTATGAAAAGTGCCCTGAAATAACTTCTGTTATGATTTCGGCTTCCCTCCACACCCCAAAGAAGATATTTGGAAAATTGAAAAATCGAAATTTTCCACAAAATTCTGCTCCAAAACTGGGCAAATCACGTGAGGCGACCGGACCTCTACCTAAGAAAGCTAATCCTCTCACATGATTTTGCCATCTTCCCCATGAATAAAAATACTACAATGAAATGAATTTGAAGCTCAAGTTGTAGGGTTTGGTATTTCTGTATCTGTGTTAAGTTGTGTATGATTACGGTGATTTGGACCGACTTCATTTGTAGAAGTAATTCAAAAGGCGTCTGGCTCCTCTACATACCCATACATGGCGGCAGACAGACAGTTAGCCGCTAGCTGGTGAACATATTGGAGCATTTAGCGGCTAAAGAGCCAGATATTTCCCTCAGGAGTTAATGGAGACCAAAGACAGAGCTAAGAGAGAGGAATACTGGACTTAAATTCATCAGTCGGACAAACACAACTCCAAATAAATGACAATGTTGCTCTGTGAGTTCATGGTATGTCAATATTGTGTTCACAGCTTGTTTCCACTGCCCCAAGTGTCCAAAATAAACAGATAAATACGTAAATAAATAAAGAATGACTTATTGCACTTTTGATTGTTACTTTCAGTTTGGGATGTTTATATGTATTTTTACCGTTGATATTTTTAGTTTTGCTGTTAACCAAGAACTTGTGTGTGTGTGTGCTGTAGCTCATCACCCCCACTAAGTCTCTCTCTGTAACAGAGATCAGTGGCAGTGAATGAGCAGCTTTGCGTGTCACTAGTAATACCAAGAGGAAAGAGGAAGGGAGGGAGGAGGAGTCGTTCGCTGCTTCACATGAGAGAGAAGCGAGAGATAAAGAGAAGAACAGAAGAAGAAAAATGAGTCATTTCTGAGAATTTAGCGCTGGAAGTAAGGAGAGAAACAAGCGAAAGGAAGAGTCACATCTGAAAAGAAGGAGTCACACTGACTCTGTGGGACTAACAGGTTTCTCAACACCTCCTGAAAAAAAGACTGTACTGCCTCGTTCTCCGTTCTGTTCTCCGGTTCTTCTTCCCTCCATCCACCAGAGGAACACAACGTCAGACACCACGGTTACACTTGAGCAGTTACTGCTTTGTAGCGAAAAAGTTCAGCTAACTCTCATCGATGAAACTCTTTGTCGTCTGTTGAATCTGCATCTTGGTGGCCTTGAAGGATGTTTAGAAGAGACAGGGTTGGTGCCGACCCCAAAAGCTCGCTTAGGTTGAGCCCTGGTCGCCACGGTGACCGTCCTGGGCAACGAAACGCCCGGCATCTTCGCATTGGCGGCGCATGTTGCGGATGGCGAGCGAGGCACCGTGGAAGTGACGGCTGCATAAGCAATATAATATGTTGGTCTGTGTTGTGGAGTTCCTCTGCCTCCCACTAGCCAGAAAAAATGTATCAATGCTGCATTGATCATTCATTTTGTCAAAATTATAAATTTCCCATTACCTGAAATTCCACGCAGCAACATTCTGGCCACAAAACAGCTTGTGGGAGTCAAATCTCACAGTGTAAATAGAGTATTTACAGATGTTGAAAAAATTGATTTCCATCCTATTAATTCAGGATTGTGTTGACTCAGATCATACGCGTCTCGTTCCTTTAACACGATGAGTAGTTTGCGGCCCTTTGGCTTCCTGCAGCAGTGAATCAGGTAAAGCGTTGGAGAGCAAATGATCTTTGACTTTCCGACCGCACCGTTCTGAATGTTAATACCTGCGAGAAGGGATTTGAGTGTTTGCCAGCTACTGATTTATAGTTGGAGTAATCCCTCTTGGGGGGTGAAATACCTGAAAAAGATATTTTATGATTTCATTAATACTTCTGAATTATTTTGTTATTGATTAGCATTTACCTCTCCATTCCTGCAAAGCTTATGATCTGGGGAGGCGTCCATAAAAAATAACATGAAGTAAGGCGCTAGAGAGAAGGAAGGAGCAGAGTTTTTATTCCTGTATTTGTCCTCTCTGTCGTTGCCGCTCTTGTTTTTTCTCACCATCCTTTATCTATACCGCTTACACCTGAGGGTCGTGGTCAGGAGCTGGAGCATATCCCAGCTGACACTGGCGAGGCGGGCTACACCCTCGGACAGGTCGCCGATCTTTACAGGGCTGACAAATTGAAACAAGCAAGCGTTCACTCTCACAGTCACACCTCGGTGAATGTGAGAGTTGCCGACTGACAGTATTTAATGATGTCTTATATATTTAATTTTGAAACACTCTGGGTCTCCATACTCCACAATACAAGTAAAACTCGAGCACTCAAAATTTCACCAAAGTGAATGTAGAAAAGTATTACAGTTCTGATGTAAGAATATGAAAGCAGCATTTTAATGCGAAGCTGATTCACGTGGTGCTAAAGTCAATATACTCTTTTGTTTTCTTATGTATTTGTTTATTTATTTTTAATTCTACTGTCAAACAAACATGATGATGTCACAGATGATGTGACATCACAAAAGCTTATCAAAGCGCATGGTGACATCAAAGCGCATGGTGACATCACACATTTCAATTGCATGGAGTTACATTTGCAAATTTCTACTCTCACAAAGTCTGACTACGAAGTGAGGACACTTGTGCATCGCCTGTTAGGCTGGGTTACAAAATTTCCTAATACTGACAGACTGTGATCTAGCAGTGTATTTACTGAACTGCAATGGAGAAAGAGAATTTTCAGAAAAGCTTCTCAGGTGGAAGCTCAACAAACTCGAGGAGCAAAATGAGAGAACCATGAAGTCCTGGAAAGGAAGCCGTTTCCAACAGCCAGGTAAGAGAGTCTCTTGAGACTACAATTCAGGCTCTGCAGGGAGAGCTGGAAGCCCAAAAAAAGAGGCTTGAGGAACTCAAAACCGAGTTGGACGAAACCCAGAGAGACAACAAAGCGACTTGTCGCGACAAAACTGCCCTGTTGGTTGACCGGAAAAACAAAAGAAAAAAATTCACGAAGGGGAGTTAAGAAATTTAGATGAGTCTTGACAGCGTATAAAGAGCATCAAAACAATGTCTTGTTATATATGCAAGGAGACTTTGATGAGAAGCTGGCATTGCAGAAAGAGGAAGCCGACAGGGCATTGAAAGAGCAGGCTGGAAAATATGAATGTGAGGTGCTGAAAATGAAGAAACAGCTCTATCAGATGGCGGAGGAGAACAAAAGAGTTGTGCAGCAGCTAACAGAAAAATACGAGGCCTTGGAAAAGAAATGAATCTCAAGAGCACAGCTGAACTTGAAAGCAGATTCATGTCTGAAAAACTGGAAATGAAATTAATCAAACAGGCTAAGATTATAAAAGAGAGGAGGATCTGACCAAGACAGTGTCGAATTAAAGGATACTCTCGTGAAAAAAACGAAAATATTGCAACCCTAGAGAGGAGGTGATGTCTCTAAAGCACGACAGGAACACTTTGGGGGAAGAATTGAAGGCAGAAAAAACCAATTTTATATGCTATCCCAAGTAAAGACTCTCCTGAAGGCCAGCGTCAAGCGTCTAGAGGACGAAAAAAGAAAGGAAGTGTCCATGTTGAATAACACAAAAATAGAGCTGAAGGAGGCCATGCAAGCAAAAGAGCAACCTGATTGAAAAACTCGGACTTGAATCCTCTAAAATGAAAGCCAATGAGAAAGAAATGAGCAAGCTGAGGCTAAGCTCAGAAAATTGGAGACATCGTGCTGCGTTACAAGGGTGATATACAGGCATGCATGTCTGATATCGAAAATCCCAAGAAATTAAGAAGCAGAATAATGGAGATGAAAATACAGCACATAGACACCGATGAGTGTGAGAAGATGGATGAAAACACTAGGGAGGCCTTTCAAGATAAGCAACAGTCTAAAGACAAAGCTTGGTGTTTATGAAAGGATCCAGCAGAGTAACTTCAATGAGAAGAAATATTCTGGGCGGCTGGAGAAAGGAGAGGAAGATTTGGCTAAAACAAGACATTTTTCATAAAATTACTTAATGAAAAGGTTATGGAGGTGGAAAACTTGAAAAAAGACCTTCATAACATAACAAAGCCAAGAGGGTTAAATCATGGGTAAATAAGAAAGTACTGGGAATTACCAAAGTGATTCCACAGGTACAACCAGCACTTTACCCAGAAGACTGGAATCACTTGGCTGCCCTGATGACAGTATCACATCATCTCTGCAAACCTGTGTGGATGACGTGGTATCATCACCCTGGCAGCCACCTCCTTGTACAGGTGGCAATATCGTACATGTGAGGCCGTTTGTGGACGATGGCATGCCACGAGTTGACATTTAACCCACCTCCTTCCAGAAATTTTAAAGCAAATCCAGTCAAGAACCCAACCACCACCTCACACACACCTCTATGTCTCTCTCTCTAAATCTCTCTCTTTCTCTCTCAACCCGACCGGTCAGGCAGATGGCCGCCCACCCAGAGCCCTTCTGCTCAGGATTCTTCCTGTTGAAGGAGTTTTCCTTGCCACCGTGTCGCAAGTGCTTGCTCATGGGGAATGTTGGGTCTATGTCAATAATGTTGTAGAGAATACCGTCCAGGCCTGCTCTGTATGAAAAGTGCCCTGAAATAACTTCTGTTATGATTTCGGCTTCCCTCCACACCCCAAAGAAGATATTTGGAAAATTGAAAAATCGAAATTTTCCACAAAATTCTGCTCCAAAACTGGGCAAATCCGTGAGGCGACCGGACCTCTACCTAAGAAAGCTAATCCTCTCACATGATTTTGCCATCTTCCCCATGAATAAAAATACTACAATGAAATGAATTTGAAGCTCAAGTTGTAGGGTTTGGTATTTCTGTATCTGTGTTAAGTTGTGTATGATTACGGTGATTTGGACCGACTTCATTTGTAGAAGTAATTCAAAGAGGCGTCTGGCTCCTCTACATACCCGCCATGGCGGCAGACAGACAGTTAGCCGCTAGCTGGTGAACTATATTGGAGCATTTAGCGGCTAAGAGCCAGATATTTCCCTCAGGAGTTAATGGAGACCAAAGACAGAGCTAAGAGAGAGAATACTGGACTAAAATTCATCAGTATGACAAACAAAAATCAAAATAAATTACAATGTACCTATGTGAGTTCATG
This sequence comes from Xiphias gladius, assembly GCF_016859285.1. Classification (NCBI taxonomy): domain Eukaryota; kingdom Metazoa; phylum Chordata; class Actinopteri; order Istiophoriformes; family Xiphiidae; genus Xiphias; species Xiphias gladius. Next base: position 104,509 of record NW_024402058.1, read on the forward strand.
CTATTTCAATATTGTGTTCACAGCTTGTTTCCACTGCCCCAAGTGTCCAAAATAAACAGATAAATCGTAAATAAAAGAATGACTTATTGCACTTTTGATTGTTACTTTCAGTTTGGGATGTTTATATGTATTTTTACCGTTGATATTTTTAGTTTTGCTGTTAACCAAGAACTTGTGTGTGTGTGTGCTGTAGCTCATCACCCCCCACTAAGTCTCTCTCTGTAACAGAGATCAGTGGCAGTGAATGAGCAGCTTTGCGTGTCACTGGTAATACCAAGAGGAAAAGAGGAAGGGAGGGAGGAGGAGTGGTTAAGCTGCTTCACATGAGAGAGAAAGCGAGAGATAAAGAGAAGAACAGAAGAAGAAAAATGAGTCATTTCTGAGAATTTAGCGCTGGAAGTAAGGAGAGAAACAAGCGAAGGAAAGAGTCACATCTGAAAAGAGAAGGAGTCACACTGACTCTGTGGGACTAACAGGTTTCTCAACACCTCCTGAAAAAAGACTGTACTGCCTCGTTCTCCGTTCTGTTCTCCGGTTCTTCTTCCCTCCATCCACCAGAGGAACACAACGTCAGACACCACCGGTTACACTTGAGCAGTTACTGCTTTGTAGCGAAAAAGTTCAGCTAACTCTCATCGATGAAACTCTTTGTCGTCTGTTGAATCTGCATCTTGGTGGCCTTGAAGGATGTTTTAGAGAGACAGGGTTGGTGCCGACCCCAAAGCTCGCTTAGGTTGAGCCCCTGGTCGCATACGGTGACCGTCCTGGACGGCAAACGCCCGGCATCTTCGCGTGGCGGCGCATGTTGCGGATGGCGAGCGAGGCACCGTGGAAGTGACGGCGGCTCACTAGCTATATATTATGTTGGTCTGTGTTGTGGAGTTCCTCTGCCTCCCACTAGCCAGAAAAAATGTATCAATGCTGCATTGATCATTCATTTTGTCAAAATTAAATATTTCCCATTACCTGAAATTCCACGCAGCAACATTCTGGCCACAAAACAGCTTGTGGAGTCAAATCTCACAGTGTAAATAGAGTATTTACAGATGTTGAAAAAATTGATTTCCATCCTATTAATTCAGGATTGTGTTGACTCAGATCATCTGGCGTCTCGTTCCTTTAACACGATGAGTAGTTTGCGGCCCTTTGGCTTCCTGCAGCAGTGAATCAGGTAAGCGTTGGAGAGCAAATGATCTTTGACTTTCGACCGCACCGTTCTGAATGTTAATACCTGCGAAGGGATTTGAGTGTTTGCCAGCTACTGATTTATAGTTGGAGTAATCCCTCTTGGGGGTGAAATACCTGAAAAAGATATTTTATGATTTCAGAAATACATCTGCATTAATTAGTTATTGATTAGAATTTACCTCTCCATTCCTGCAAAGCTTATGATCTGGGAGGCGTCCATAAAAAATAACATGAAGTAAGCGCTAAGAGAAGGAAGGAGCAGAGTTTTTATTCCTGTATTTGTCCTCTCTGTCGTTGCCGCTCTTGTTTTTTCTCACCATCCTTTATCTATACCGCTTACACCTGAGGGTCGTGGTCAGGAGCTGGAGCATATCCCAGCTGACACTGGGCGAGGCGGGCTACACCCTCGGACAGGTCGCCGATCTTTTACAGGGCTGACAAATTGAAACAAGCAAGCGTTCACTCTCACAGTCACACCTCGGTGAATGTGAGAGTTGCCGACTGACCGAGTATTTAATGATGTCTTATATATTTAATTTTGAAACACTCTGGGTCTCCATACTCCACAATACAAGTAAAACTCGAGCACTCAAAATTTCACCAAAGTGAATGTAGAAAAGTATTACAGTTCTGATGTAAGAATATGAAAGCAGCATTTTAATGCGAAGCTGATTCACGTGGTGCTAAAGTCAATATACTCTTTTGTTTTCTTATGTATTTGTTTATTTATTTTTAATTCTACTGTCAAACAAACATGATGATGTCACAGATGATGTGACATCACAAAAGCTTATCAAAGCGCATGGTGACATCAAAAGCGCATGGTGACATCACACATTTCAATTGCATGGAGTTACATTTGCAAATTTCTACTCTCACAAAGTCTGACTACGAAGTGAGGACACTTGTGCATCGCCTGTTAGGCTGGGTTACACAAAATTTCCTAATACTGACAGACTGTGATCTAGCAGTGTATTTACGAACTGCAATGGAGAAGAGGAATTTTCAGAAAAGCTTCTCAGGTGGAAGCTCAACAAACTCGAGGAGCAAAATGAGAGAACCATGAAGTCCTGGAAAGGAAGCCGTTTCCAACAGCCAGGTAAGAGAGTCTCTTGAGACTACAATTCAGGCTCTGCAGGGAGAGCTGGAAGCCCAAAAAAGGCGAGGAACTCAAAACCGAGTTGGACGAAACCAGAGAGACAACAAAGCGACTTGTCAGCGACAAAACTGCCCTGTTGGTTGACCGGAAAAACAAAGAAAAAAAAATTCACGAAGGGAGTTAAGAAATTTAGATGAGTCTTGACGGCGTATAAAGAGCATCAAAACAATGTCTTGTTATATATGCAAGGAGACTTTGATGAGAAGCTGGCATTGCAGAAAGAGGAAGCCGACAGGGCATTGAAAGAGCAGGCTGGAAAATATGAATGTGAGGTGCTGAAAATGAAGAAACAGCTCTATCAGATGGCGGGAGAGAACAAAAAGTTGTGCAGCAGCTAACAGAAAAATACGAGGCCTTGGAAAAAGAAATGAATCTCAAGAGCACAGCTGAACTTGAAAGCAGATTCATGTCTGAAAAACTGGAAATGAAATTAATCAAACAGGCTAAGATTATAAAAGAGAGGAGGGATCTGACCAAGACAGTGTCGAATTAAAGGATACTCTCGTGAAAAAAAAGCGAAAATATTGCAACCCTAGAGAGGAGGTGATGTCTCTAAAGCACGACAGGAACACTTTTGGGGGAAGAATTGAAGGCAGAAAAAACCAATTTTATATGCTATCCCAAGTAAAGACTCTCCTGAAGGCCAGCGTCAAGCGTCTAGAGGAAAAAAAAAGAAAAGGAAGTGTCCATGTTGAATAACACAAAAATAGAGCTGAAGGAGGCCATGCAAGCAAGAGCAACCTGATTGAAAAACTCGGACTTGAATCCTCTAAAATGAAAGCCAATGAGAAAAGAAATGAGCAAGCTGAGGCTAAGCTCAGAAAATTGGAGACATCGTGCTGCGTTACAAGGGTGATATACAGGCATGCATGTCTGATATCGAAAATCCCAAGAAATTAAGAAGCAGAATAATGGAGATGAAAATACAGCACATAGACACCGATGAGTGTGAGAAGATGGATGAAAACACTAGGAGGCCTTTCAAGATAAGCAACAGTCTAAAGACAAAGCTTGGTGTTTATGAAAGGATCCAGCAGAGTAACTTCAATGAGAAGAAGAAATATTCTGGGCGGCTGGAGAAAGGAGAGGAAGATTTGGCTAAAACAAGACATTTTTCATAAAATTACTTAATGAAAAGGTTATGGAGGTGGAAAAATTGAAAAAAGACCTTCATAGCATAACAAAAAAAGAGGGTTAAATCATGGGTAAATAAGAAAGTACTGGGAATTACAAAGTGATTCCACAGGTACAACCAACACTTTACCCAGAAGACTGGAATCCACTTGGCTGCCCTGATGACAGTATCACATCATCTCTGCAAACCTGTGTGGATGACGTGGTATCATCACCCTGGCAGCCACCTCCTTGTACAGGTGGCAATATCGTACATGTGAGGCCGTTTGTGGGCGATGGCATGCCACGAGTTGACATTTAACCCCTCCTTCCAAATTGTAAACCAAATCCAGTCAAGAACCCCACCACCACCTCACACACACCTCTCTGTCTCTCTCTCTAAATCTCTCTCTTTCTCTCTCAACCCGACCGGTCAGGCAGATGGCCCCACCCAGAGCCCTTCTGCTCAAGGATTCTTCCTGTTGAAAGGAGTTTTCCTTGCCACCGTCGCCAAGTGCTTGCTCATGGGGAATGTTGGGTCTATGTCAATAATGTTGTAGAGAATACCGTCCAGGCCTGCTCTGTATGAAAAGTGCCTGAAATAACTTCTGTTATGATTTGGCTTCCCTCCACACCCCAAAGAAGATATTTGGAAAATTGAAAAATCGAAATTTTCCACAAAATTCTGCTCCAAAACTGGGCAAATCACGTGAGGCGACCGGACCTCTACCTAAGAAAGCTAATCCTCTCACATGATTTTGCCATCTTCCCCATGAATAAAAATACTACAATGAAATGAATTTGAAGCTCAAGTTGTAGGGTTTGGTATTTCTGTATCTGTGTTAAGTTGTGTATGATTACGGTGATTTGGACCGACTTCATTTGTAGAGTAATTCAAAGGCGTCTGGCTCCTCTACATACCCATTCGCCAGCGGCAGACAGACAGTTAGCCGCTAGCTGGTGAACATATTGGAGCATTTAGCGGCTAAAGAGCCAGATATTTCCCTCAGGAGTTAATGGAGACCAAAGACAGAGCTAAGAGAGAGAATACTGGACTTAAATTCATCAGTCGGACAAACACAACTCCAAATAAATGACAATGTTGCTCTGTGAGTTCATGGTATGTCAATATTGTGTTCACAGCTTGTTTCCACTGCCCCCAAGTGTCCAAAATAAACAGATAAATACGTAAATAAAGAATGACTTATTGCACTTTTGATTGTTACTTTCAGTTTGGGATGTTTATATGTATTTTTACCGTTGATATTTTTAGTTTTGCTGTTAACCAAGAACTTGTGTGTGTGTGTGCTGTAGCTCATCACCCCCACTAAGTCTCTCTCTGTAACAGAGATCAGTGGCAGTGAATGAGCAGCTTTGCGTGTCACTGGTAATACCAAGAGGAAAGAGGAAGGGAGGGAGGAGGAGTCGTTAAGCTGCTTCACATGAGAGAGAAAGCGAGAGATAAAGAGAAGAACAGAAGAAGAAAAATGAGTCATTTCTGAGAATTTAGCGCTGGAAGTAAGGAGAGAAACAAGCGAAGGAAGAGTCACATCTGAAAGAGAAGGAGTCACACTGACTCTGTGGGACTAACAGGTTTCTCAACACCTCCTGAAAAAAGACTGTACTGCCTCGTTCTCCGTTCTGTTCTCCGGTTCTTCTTCCCTCCATCCACCAGAGGAACACAACGTCAGACACCACCGGTTACACTTGAGCAGTTACTGCTTTGTAGCGAAAAGTTCAGCTAACTCTCATCGATGAAACTCTTTGTGCGTCTGTTGAATCTGCATCTTGGTGGCCTTGAAGGATGTTTTAGAGACAGGGTTGGTGCCGACCCCAAAGCTCGCTTGGGTTGAGCCCCTGGTCGCCAGTGACCGTCCTGGACGAAACGCCCGGCATCTTCGCGTGGCGGCGCATGTTGCGGATGGCGAGGCGAGGGCACCGTGGAAGTAATGGCTGCGCCAAGCAATATAATATGTTGGTCTGTGTTGTGGAGTTCCTCTGCCTCCCACTAGCCAGAAAAAATGTATCAATGCTGCATTGATCATTCATTTTGTCAAAATTAAAAATTTCCCATTACCTGAAATTCCACGCAGCAACATTCTGGCCACAAAACAGCTTGTGGGAGTCAAATCTCACAGTGTAAATAGAGTATTTACAGATGTTGAAAAAATTGATTTCCATCCTATTAATTCAGGATTGTGTTGACTCAGATCATCGCGTCTCGTTCCTTTAACACGATGAGTAGTTTGCGGCCCTTTGGCTTCCTGCAGCAGTGAATCAGGTAAAGCGTTGGAGAGCAAATGATCTTTGACTTTCCGACCGCACCGTTCTGAATGTTAATACCTGCGAGAAGGGATTTGAGTGTTTGCCAGCTACTGATTTATAGTTGGAGTAATCCCTCTTGGGGGGTGAAATACCTGAAAAAGATATTTTATGATTTCAGAAATACATCTGCATTAATTAGTTATTGATTAGAATTTACCTCTCCATTCCTGCAAAGCTTATGATCTGGGGAGGGCGTCCATAAAAAAATAACATGAAGTAAGAGCGCTAAGAGAGAAGGAAGGAGCAGAGTTTTTATTCCTGTATTTGTCCTCTCTGTCGTTGCGCTCTTGTTTTTCTCACCATCCTTTATCTATACCGCTTACACCTGAGGGTCGTGGTCAGGAGCTGGAGCATATCCCAGCTGACACTGGGCGAGGCGGGCTACACCCTCGGACAGGTCGCCGATCTTTGGGGCTGACAAATTGAAACAAGCAAGCGTTCACTCTCACAGTCACACCTCGGTGAATGTGAGAGTTGCCACTGACCGAGTATTTAATGATGTCTTATATATTTAATTTTGAAACACTCTGGGTCTCCATACTCCAATACAAGTAAAACTCGAGCACTCAAAATTTCACCAAAGTGAATGTAGAAAAGTATTACAGTTCTGATGTAAGAATATGAAAGCAGCATTTTAATGCGAAGCTGATTCACGTGGTGCTAAAGTCAATATACTCTTTTGTTTTCTTATGTATTTGTTTATTTATTTTAATTCTACTGTCAAACAAACATGATGATGTCACAGATGATGTGACATCACAAAGCTTATCAAAAGCATGGTGACATCAAAAGCGCATGGTGACATCACACATTTCAATTGCATGGAGTTACATTTGCAAATTTCTACTCTCACAAAGTCTGACTCTGAAGTGAGGACACTTGTGCATACGCCTGTTAGGCTGGGTTACACAAAATTTCCTAATACTGACAGACTGTGATCTAGCAGTGTATTCTGAACTGCAATGGAGAAAGAGGAATTTTCAGAAAAGCTTCTCAGGTGGAAGCTCAACAAACTCGAGGAGCAAAATAGAGAGAACCATGAAGTCCTGGAAAAGGAAGCCGTTTCCAACAGCCAGGTAAGAGAGTCTCTTGAGACTACAATTCAGGCTCTGCAGGGAGAGCTGGAAGCCCAAAAAAGAGGCTTGAGGAACTCAAAACCCGAGTTGGACCAGAAACCCAGAGAGACAACAAAGCGACTTGTCGCGACAAAACTGCCCTGTTGGTTGACCGGAAAAACAAAGAAAAAAAATTCACGAAGGGAGTTAAGAAATTTAGATGAGTCTTGACAGCGTATAAAGAGCATCAAAACAATGTCTTGTTATATATGCAAGGAGACGTTGATGAGAAGCTGGCATTGCAGAAAGAGGAAGCCGACAGGGCATTGAAAGAGCAGGCTGGAAAATATGAATGTGAGGTGCTGAAAATGAAGAAACAGATCTATCAGATGGCGGAGGAGAACAAAAGAGATGTGCAGCAGCTAACAGAAAAATACGAGGCCTTGGAAAAGAAATGAATCTCAAGAGCACAGCTGAACTTGAAAGCAGATTCATGTCTGAAAAACTGGAAATGAAATTAATCAAACAGGCTAAGATTATAAAAAGAGGAGGGATCTGACCAAGACAGTGTCGAATTAAAGGATACTCTCGTGAAAAAAACGAAAATATTGCAACCCTAGAGAGGAGGTGATGTCTCTAAAGCACGACAGGAACACTTTGGGGGAAGAATTGAAGGCAGAAAAAACCAATATTTATATGCTATCCCAAGTAAAGACTCTCCTGAAGGCCAGCGTCAAGCGTCTAGAGGACGAAAAAGAAAAGGAAGTGTCCATGTTGAATAACACAAAAATAGAGCTGAAGGAGTCCATGCAAGCAAAAGAGCAACCTGATTGAAAAACTCGGACTTGAATCCTCTAAAATGAAAGCCAATGAGAAAGAAATGAGCAAGCTGAGGGCTAAGCTCAGAAAATTGGAGACATGCGTGCTGCGTTACAAGGGTGATATACAGGCATGCATGTCTGATATCGAAAATCCCAAGAAATTAAGAAGCAGAATAATGGAGATGAAAATACAGCACATAGACACCGATGAGTGTGAGAAGATGGATGAAAACACTAGGAGGCCTTTCAAGATAAGCAACAGTCTAAAGACAAAGCTTGGTGTTTATGAAAGGATCCAGCAGAGTAACTTCAATGAGAAGAGAAATATTCTGGGCGGCTGGAGAAAGGAGAGGAAGATTTGGCTAAAACAAGACATTTTTCATAAAATTACTTAATGAAAAGGTTATGGAGGTGGAAAACTTGAAAAAAGACCTTCATAACATAACAAAGCCAAAGGGTTAAATCATGGGTAAATAAGAAAGTACTGGGAATTACCAAAGTGATTCCACAGGTACAACCAGCACTTTACCCAGAAGACTGGAATCACTTGGCTGCCCTGATGACAGTATCACATCATCTCTGCAAACCTGTGTGGATGACGTGGTATCATCACCCTGGCAGCCACCTCCTTGTACAGGTGGCAATATCGTACATGTGAGGCCGTTTGTGGGCGATGGCATGCCACGAGTTGACATTTAACCCCCTCCTTCCCGAAATTGTAAGCCAAATCCAGTCAAGAACCCCACCACCACCTCACACACACCTCTCTGTCTCTCTCTAAATCTCTCTCTTTCTCTCTCAACCCGACCGGTCAGGGCAGATGGCCCACCCAGAGCCGCTTCTGCTCAAAGTTCTTCCTGTTGAAAGGAGTTTTTCCTTGCCACCGCCAAGTGCTTGCTCATGGGGAATGTTGGGTCTATGTCAATAATGTTGTAGAGAATACCGTCCAGGCCTGCTCTGTATGAAAAGTGCCTGAAATAACTTCTGTTATGATTTCGGCTTCCCTCCACACCCCAAAGAAGATATTTGGAAAATTGAAAAATCGAATTTTTCACAAAATTCTGCTCCAAAACTGGGCAAATCACGTGAGACGACCGGACCTCTACCTAAGAAAGCTAATCCTCTCACATGATTTTGCCATCTTCCCCATGAATAAAAATACTACAATGAAATGAATTTGAAGCTCAAGTTGTAGGGTTTGGTATTTCTGTATCTGTGTTAAGTTGTGTATGATTACGGTGATTTGGACCGACTTCATTTGTAGAAGTAATTCAAGAGGCGTCTGGCTCCTCTACATACCCATACGCCATGACAGACAGACAGTTAGCCGCTAGCTGGTGAACATATTGGAGCATTTAGCGGCTAAAGAGCCAGATATTTCCCTCAGGAGTTAATGGAGACCAAAGACAGAGCTAAGAGAGGAATACTGGACTTAAATTCATCAGTCGGACAAACACAACTCCAAATAAATGACAATGTTGCTCTGTGAGTTCATGGTATGTCAATATTGTGTTCACAGCTTGTTTCCACTGCCCCCAAGTGTCCAAAATAAACAGATAAATACGTAAATAAAAGAATGACTTATTGCACTTTTGATTGTTACTTTCAGTTTGGGATGTTTATATGTATTTTTACCGTTGATATTTTTAGTTTTGCTGTTAACCAAGAACTTGTGTGTGTGTGTGCTGTAGCTCATCACCCCCCACTAAGTCTCTCTCTGTAACAGAGATCAGTGGCAGTGAATGAGCAGCTTTGCGTGTCACTGGTAATACCAAGAAAAGAGGAAGGGAGGGAGGAGGAGTGGATTCGCTGCTTCACATGAGAGAGAGAAGCGAGAGATAAGAGAGAAAGAACAGAAGAAGAAAAATGAGTCATTTCTGAGAATTTAGCGCTGGAAGTAAGGAGAGAAACAAGCGAAGGAAAGAGTCACATCTGAAAAGAGAAGGAGTCACACTGACTCTGTGGGACTAACAGGTTTCTCAACACCTCCTGAAAAAAGACTGTACTGCCTCGTTCTCCGTTCTGTTCTCCGGTTCTTCTTCCCTCCATCCACCAGAGGAACACAACGTCAGACACCACCGGTTACACTTGAGCAGTTACTGCTTTGTAGCGAAAAGTTCAGCTAACTCTCATCGATGAAACTCTTTGTGCGTCTGTTGAATCTGCATCTTGGTGACGCCGAAGGGATGTTTTAGAGACAGGGTTGGTGCCGACCCCAAAGCTCGCTTGGGTTGAGCCCCTGGTCGCCACGGTGACCGTCCTGGACGGCAAACACGCCCGGCATCTTCGCGTGAGCGGCGCATGTTGCGGATGGCGAGCGAGGCACCGTGGAAGTGGCGGCTGCATAAGCAATATAATATGTTGGTCTGTGTTGTGAGGTTCCTCTGCCTCCCACTAGCCAGAAAAAATGTATCAATGCTGCATTGATCATTCATTTTGTCAAAATTAAAAATTTCCCATTACCTGAAATTCCACGCAGCAACATTCTGGCCACAAAACAGCTTGTGGGAGTCAAATCTCACAGTGTAAATAGAGTATTTACAGATGTTGAAAAAATTGATTTCCATCCTATTAATTCAGGATTGTGTTGACTCAGATCATACGCGTCTCGTTCCTTTAACACGATGAGTAGTTTGCGGCCCTTTGGCTTCCTGCAGCAGTGAATCAGGTAAAGCGTTGGAGAGCAAATGATCTTTGACTTTCCGACCGCACCGTTCTGAATGTTAATACCTGCGAGAAGGGATTTGAGTGTTTGCCAGCTACTGATTTATAGTTGGAGTAATCCCTCTTGGGGGGTGAAATACCTGAAAAGATATTTTATGATTTCAGAAATACATCTGCATTAATTAGTTATTGATTAGAATTTACCTCTCCATTCCTGCAAAGCTTATGATCTGGGGAGGGCGTCCATAAAAAAATAACATGAAGTAAGCGCTAAGAGAAGGAAGGAGCAGAGTTTTATTCCTGTATTTGTCCTCTCTGTCGTTGCCGCTCTTGTTTTTCTCACCATCCTTTATCTATACCGCTTACACCTGAGGTCGTGGTCAGGAGCTGGAGCATATCCCAGCTGACACTGGGCGAGGCGGGCTACACCCTCGGACAGGTCGCAGATCTTTTACAGGGCTGACAAATTGAAACAAGCAAACGTTCACTCTCACAGTCACACCTACGGTGAATGTGAGAGTTGCCGACTGACCGAGTATTTAATGATGTCTTATATATTTAATTTTGAAACACTCTGGGTCTCCATACTCCACAATACAAGTAAAACTCGAGCACTCAAAATTTCACCAAAGTGAATGTAGAAAAGTATTACAGTTCTGATGTAAGAATATGAAAGCAGCATTTTAATGCCGAAGCTGATTCACGTGGTGCTAAAGTCAATATACTCTTTTGTTTTCTTATGTATTTGTTTATTTATTTTTAATTCTACTGTCAAACAAACATGATGATGTCACAGATGATGTGACATCACAAAGCACATCAAAGCGCATGGTGACATCACACATTTCAATTGCATGGAGTTACATTTGCAAATTTCTACTCTCACAAAGTCTGACTACGAAGTGAGGACACTTGTGCATACGCCTGTTAGGCTGGGTTACACAAAATTTCCTAATACTGACAGACTGTGATCTAGCAGTGTATCTGAACTGCAATGGAGAAGGAATTTTCAGAAAAGCTTCTCAGGTGGAAGCTCAACAAACTCGAGGAGCAAAATGAGAGAACCATGAAGTCCTGGAAAGAGGAAGCCGTTTCCAACAGCCAGGTAAGAGAGTCTCTTGAGACTACAATTCAGGCTCTGCAGGGAGAGCTGGAAGCCCAAAAAAAGAGGCTTGAGGAACTCAAAACCGAGTTGGGACAGAAACCCAGAGAGACAACAAAGCGACTTGTCGCGACAAAACTGCCCTGTTGGTTGACGGAAAAACAAAGAAAAAAAATTCACGAAGGGAGTTAAGAAATTTAGATGAGTCTTGACAGCGTATAAAGAGCATCAAAACAATGTCTTGTTATATATGCAAGGAGACTTTGATGAGAAGCTGGCATTGCAGAAAGAGGAAGCCGACAGGGCATTGAAAGAGCAGGCTGGAAAATATGAATGTGAGGTGCTGAAAATGAAGAAACAGCTCTATCAGATGGCGGAGGAGAACAAAAGAGTTGTGCAGCAGCTAACAGAAAAATACGAGGCCTTGGAAAAGAAATGAATCTCAAGAGCACAGCTGAACTTGAAAGCAGATTCATGTCTGAAAAACTGGAAATGAAATTAATCAAACAGGCTAAGATTATAAAAGAGAGGAGGGATCTGACCAAGACAGTGTCCGAATTAAAGGATACTCTCGTGAAAAAAAACGAAAATATTGCAACCCTAGAGAGGGAGGTGATGTCTCTAAAGCACGACAGGAACACTTTGGGGGAAGAATTGAAGGCAGAAAAAACCAATTTTTATATGCTATCCCAAGTAAAGACTCTCCTGAAGGCCAGCGTCAAGCGTCTAGAGGACGAAAAAGAAAAGGAAGTGTCCATGTTGAATAACACAAAAATAGAGCTGAAGGAGGCCATGCAAGCAAAGAGCAACCTGATTGAAAAACTCGGACTTGAATCCTCTAAAATGAAAGCCAATGAGAAAGAAATGAGCAAGCTGAGGGCTAAGCTCAGAAAATTGGAGACATCGTGCTGCGTTACAAAGGGTGATATACAGGCATGCATGTCTGATATCGAAAATCCCAAGAAATTAAGAAGCAGAATAATGGAGATGAAAATACAGCACATAGACACCGATGAGTGTGAGAAGATGGATGAAAACACTAGGGAGGCCTTTCAAGATAAGCTGAACAGTCTAAAGACAAAGCTTGGTGTTTATGAAAGGATCCAGCAGAGTAACTTCAATGAGAAGAGAAATATTCTGGAAGCGGCTGGAGAAAGGAGAGGAAGATTTGGCTAAAACAAGACATTTTTCATAAAATTACTTAATGAAAAGGTTATGGAGGTGGAAAAATTGAAAAAGACCTTCATAACGCAACAAAGCCAAAGAGGGTTAAATCATGGGTAAATAAGAAAGTACTGGGAATTACCAAAGTGATTCACAGGTACAGCCAGCACTTTACCCAGAAGACTGGAATCACTTGGCTGCCCTGATGACAGTATCACATCATCTCTGCAAACCTGTGTGGATGGCGTGGTATCATCACCCTGGCAGCCACCTCCTTGTACAGGTGGCAATATCGTACATGTGAGGCCGTTTGTGGACGATGGCATGCCACGAGTTGACATTTAACCCCCTCCTTCCAATTGTAAACCAAATCCAGTCAAGAACCCCACCACCACCACACCTCACACACCTCTCTGTCTCTCTCTCTAAATCTCTCTCTTTCTCTCTCAACCCGACCGGTCAGGGCAGATGGCCGCCCACCCAGAGCCCGCTTCTGCTCAAGGATACTTCCTGTTGAAAGGGAGTTTTCCTTGCCACCGTCGCCAAGTGCTTGCTCATGGGGAATGTTGGGTCTATGTCAATAATGTTGTAGAGAATACCGTCCAGGCCTGCTCTGTATGAAAAGTGCCCTGAAATAACTTCTGTTATGATTTCGGCTTCCCTCCACACCCCAAAGAGAAGATATTTGGAAAATTGAAAAATCGAAATTTTCACAAAGAATTCTGCTCCAAAACTGGGCAAATCACGTGAGACGACGGACCTCTACCTAAGAAAGCTAATCCTCTCACATGATTTTGCCATCTTCCCCATGAATAAAAAATACTACAATGAAATGAATTTGAAGCTCAAGTTGTAGGGTTTGGTATTTCTGTATCTGTGTTAAGTTGTGTATGATTACGGTGATTTGGACCGACTTCATTTGTAGAAGTAATTCAAAGAGGCGTCTGGCTCCTCTACATACCCATCATGGCGGCAGACAGACAGTTAGCCGCTAGCTGGTGAACATATTGGAGCATTTAGCGGCTAAGAGCCAGATATTTCCCTCAGGAGTTAATGGAGACCAAAGACAGAGCTAAGAGAGAGGGAATACTGGACTTAAATTCATCAGTCGGACAAACACAACTCCAAATAAATGACAATGTTGCTCTGTGAGTTCATGGTATGTCAATATTGTGTTCACAGCTTGTTTCCACTGCCCCCAAGTGTCCAAAATAAACAGATAAATACGTAAATAAAAGAATGACTTATTGCACTTTTGATTGTTACTTTCAGTTTGGGATGTTTATATGTATTTTTACCGTTGATATTTTTAGTTTTGCTGTTAACCAAGAACTTGTGTGTGTGTGTGCTGTAGCTCATCACCCCACTAAGTCTCTCTCTGTAACAGAGATCAGTGGCAGTGAATGAGCAGCTTTGCGTGTCACTGGTAATACCAAGAGAAGAGGAAGGAGGGAGGAGAGTGGTTAAGCTGCTTCACATGAGAGAGAAGCGAGAGATAAAGAGAAGAACAGAAGAAGAAAAATGAGTCATTTCTGAGAATTTAGCGCTGGAAGTAAGGAGAGAAACAAGCGAAGAAAGAGTCACATCTGAAAAGAAGGAGTCACACTGACTCTGTGGGACTAACAGGTTTCTCAACACCTCCTGAAAAAAGACTGTACTGCCTCGTTCTCCGTTCTGTTCTCCGGTTCTTCTTCCCTCCATCCACCAGAGAACACAACGTCAGACACCACGGTTACACTTGAGCAGTTACTGCTTTGTGGCGAAAAGTTCAGCTAACTCTCATCGATGAAACTCTTTGTCGTCTGTTGAATCTGCATCTTGGTGACGCCGAAGGATGTTTTAGAAGAGACAGGGTTGGTGCCGACCCAAAAGCTCGCTTGGGTTGAGCCCCTGGTCGCCACGGTGACCGTCCTGGACGGCGAGCACGCGGCATCTTCGCATTGGCGGCGCATGTTGCGGATGAGCGAGCGAGGCACCGTGGAAGTGACGGCTCGCAAGCAATATAATATGTTGGTCTGTGTTGTGAGTTCCTCTGCCTCCACTAGCCAGAAAATGTATCAATGCTGCATTGATCATTCATTTTGTCAAAATTAAAATTTCCCATTACCTGAAATTCCAGCAACATTCTGGCCACAAAACAGCTTGTAGAGAGTCAAATCTCACAGTGTAAATAGAGTATTTACAGATGTTGAAAAAATTGATTTCCATCCTATTAATTCAGGATTGTGTTGACTCAGATCCGCCACAGCTCGTTCCTTTAACCACGATGGGTAGTTTTACTGACCCTTGTGGCTTCCTGCAGCAGTGAATCAGGTAAAGCGTTGGAGAAACAAATGATTGACTCCGACCGCACCGTTCACAAATGTATTAATACCTCACGAGAAGAAGGATTTGAGTGACACAGCTACTGATTTATAAGTTGGAGTAATCCACCTCTTTGAGGGGTACATTGAAAATACCTGAAAAGATATTTTATGATTTCAGAAATACATCTGCATTAATTAGTTATTGATTAGAATTTGCCTCTCTCATTCCTTGCAAAGCTTATGATCTGGGGAGGGCGTCCATAAAAAATAACATGAAGTAAATAGGCGCTAGAGAGAAGGAAGGGCAAGTTTTTATTCCTGCTGTATTTGTCCTCTCTGTCGATTTGCACGCTCTTGTTTTCTGCCATCCTTCTATCTATACAACACACCTATGAAATTAGTGGTCCAGGGCTGGAGCATATCAGCTGACACTGGGCGAGGTGGAGCTACACCCTCGGGACAGGTGCGCCCGATCTTTTACAGGGCTGACAAATTGAAACAAACAAGCGTTCACTCTCTGAGTCACACCTCCCCTGGTGAATGTGAGAGTTGCCACCTGGCAGTATTTAATGATGTCTTATATATATTTGAATTTTCAAAACACTCTGGGTCCTTCTC
>NW_024402059.1:0-11150 GCF_016859285.1 Xiphias gladius
CTCAGACTTTCCAAAATCACAGCAGATGTTGATTTTGCCGCCTATTCGCGAGAAAACTTAATTTGACTCAAATATTCATTTGAGCTGCTAGGCTCTTAATTTTGCCAGATCGTTTTAGAAAACTTTGTACTTTAAGAAGACTCCATAAGCAAGGTAAGTATGTGCTTTGAATTGAGTTTGTACAAGCATTTTTTGAAAACGCAGTACATGTTTGATTTGATGTTCATTCGCCATTTAGAGAGGAATTTGAACATAATATAGTCTAAACAGCTTGTTTCTTTTGGAACATATATGTATATAAGATATGTTGTCGACCCCTCAAGCTCATCTAACTACTTTAAGATTTTGGAACCCAAGAAATTGCATGACTGATGATGGCAAACATGCTTTCATTTGATGTCAGTGCGCAGACGGGCCAGAATCACAGCAGATGTTGATTTTTGGCGCCTATTCAGCGAGAGAAATCTCATTTGACTCAAATATTCATTTGAGCTGCTAGGCTCTTAATTTCTGCCAGATCGTTTTAGAAAACTTTGTACTTTAAGAAGACTCAATAATAAAGGTAAGTATTTGATTTGAATTGATATTGCATAATCAATTTTTAGAAAAAGAAGTACATGTTTGATTTTATGTTCATTCACATTTAGAGAGGGAATTTGAACATAATATAGTCTAAACAGCTTGTTTCTTTTGGAACATATATGTATATAAGATATGTTGTCGACCCCTCAAGCTCATCTAACTACTATTAAGATTTTGGAACCCAAGAAATTGCATGACTGATGATGGCAAACATGCTTTCAAGTGATTTCAGTGCAGACGGCCAGAATCACAGCAGATGTTGATTTTTACGCTCATTCACGAGAAAAATTTCATTTGACTCAAATATTCATTTGAGCTGCTAGGCTCTTAATTCTGCCAGATCGTTTTAGAAAACTTTGTACTTTAAGAAGACTCCATAAGCAAGGTAAGTATGTGCTTTGAATTGAGTTTGCATAAGCACTTTTTTGAAAACGCAGTACATGTTTGATTTGATGTTCATTCGCCATTTAGAGAGAGGAATTTGAACATAATATAGTCTAAACAGCTTGTTTCTTTTGGAACATATATGTATATAAGATATGTTGTCGACCCTCAAGCTCATCTAACTACTTTAAGATTTTGGAACCCAAGAAATTGCATGACTGATGATGGCAAACATGCTTTCATTTGATTTCAGTGCGAGACGGCCAGAATCACAGCAGATGTTGATTTTTGGCGCCTATTCAGCGAGAAAACTTCATTTGACTCCAAATATTCATTTGAGCTGCTAGGCTCTTAATTCTTGCCAGATCGCTTTTAGAAAACTTTGTACTTTAAGAAGACTCCATACAAGGTAAGTATGTGCTTTGAATTGAGTTTGCATAAGCACTTTTTGTAAACGCAGTACATGTTTGAGTTGATGTTCAAACGCGAAGAGAGGGAATTTGAACATAATATAGTCTAAACAGCTTGTTTCTTTTGGAACATATATGTATATAAGACATGTTGTCGAACCCTCAAGCTCATCTAACTACTTTAAGATTTTGGAACCCAAGAAATTGCATGACTGATGATGGCAAACATGCTTTCATTGGATTTCAGTGAGCACACGGGCCAGAATCACAGCAGATGTTGATTTTTGGCGCCTATTCACGAGAAAACTTCATTTGACTCAAATATTCATTTGAGCTGTTAGGCTCTTAATTGTTGCCAGATCGTTTTAGAAAACTTTGTACTTTAAGAAGACTCCATAAGCAAGGTAAGTATGTGCTTTGAATTGAGTTTGCATAAGCACTTTTTTCAAAACGCAGTTCATGTTTGATTTGATGTTCATTCGCCATTTAGAGAGGGAATTAGAACATAATATAGTCTAAACAGCTTGAATATTTTGGAACATATATGTATATAAGACATGTTGTCGACCCCTCAAGCTCATCTAACTACTTTAAGATTTTGGAACCCAAGAAATTGCATGACTGATGATGGCAAACATGCTTTCATTTGATTTCAGTACACGGCCAGAATCACAGCAGATGTTGATTTTTGGCGCCTATTCACGAGAAAACTTCATTTGACTCAAATATTCATTTGAGCTGCTAGGCTCTTAATTCTTGCCAGATCGTTTTAGAAAACTTTGTACTTTAAGAAGACTCCATAAGCAAGGTAAGTATGTGCTTTGAATTGAGTTTGCATAAGCACTTTTTTGAAAACGCAGTACATGTTTGATTTGATGTTCATTCGCAACGAGAGAGGGAATTTGAACATAATATAGTCTAAACAGCTTGTTTCTTTTGGAACATATATGTATATAAGACATGTTGTCGACCCTCAAGCTCATCTAACTACTTTAAGATTTTGGAACCCAAGAAATTGCATGACTGATGATGGCAAACATGCTTTCATTTGATTTCAGTGCAAGAGACGGCCAGAATCACAGCAGATGTTGATTTTGGCGTCTATTCGCCGAGAAAATCTTCATTTGACTCAAATATTCATTTGAGCTGCTAGGCTCTTAATTCTTGCCAGATCGTTTTAGAAAACTTTGTACTTTAAGAAGACTCCATAAGCAAGGTAAGTATGTGCTTTGAATTGAGTTTGCATAAGCACTTTTTGAAAACGCAGTACATGTTTGATTTGATGTTCATTCGCCATTAGAGAGGGAATTTGAACATAATATAGTCTAAACAGCTTGTTTCTTTTGGAACATATATGTATATAAGACATGTTGTCGATTCCCTCAAGCTCATCTAACTACTTTAAGATTTTGGAACCCAAGAAATTGCATGACTGATGATGGCAAACATGCTTTCATTTGATTTCAGTGCAGACGGCCAGAATCACAGCAGATGTTGATTTTTACGCCTATTCGCCGAGAAAACTTCATTTGACTCAAATATTCATTTGAGCTGCTAGGCTCTTAATTTGCCAGATCGTTTTAGAAAACTTTGTACTTTAAGAAGACTCCATAAGCAAGTATGTGCTTTGAATTGAGTTTGCATAAGCACTTTTTGAAAACGCAGTACATGTTTGATTTGATGTTCATTCGCATTTAGAGAGGAATTTGAACATAATATAGTCTAAACAGCTTGTTTCTTTTGGAACATATATGTATATAAGATATGTTGTCGACCCTCAAGCTCATCTAACTACTTTAAGATTTTGGAACCCAAGAAATTGCATGACTGATGATGGCAAACATGCTTTCATTTGATTTCAGTACAAGACGATCTTCCAGAATCACAGCAGATGTTGATTTTGGCGCCTATTCAGCGAGAAAACTTCATTTGACTCAAATATTCATTTGAGCTGCTAGGCTCTTAATTTTGCCAGATCGTTTTAGAAAACTTTGTACTTTAAGAAGACTCCATAAGGCAGTAAGTATGTTCTATGAATTGATTTTGCATAAGCACTTTTTGAAAACGCGGGACATGTTTGATTTGATGTTCATTCGCTACGAGAGACGGAATTTGAACATAATATAGTCTAAACAGCTTGTTTCTTTTGGAACATATATGTATATAAGACATGTTGACCCCTCAAGCTCATCTAACTACTTTAAGATTTTGGAACCCAAGAAATTGCATGACTGATGATGGCAAACATGCTTTCATTTGATTTCAGTGCAGACGGGCCAGAATCACAGCAGATGTTGATTTTTGGCGCCTATTCACGAGAAAATCTCATTTGACTCAAATATTCATTTGAGCTGCTAGGCTCTTAATTTTGCCAGATCGTTTTAGAAAACTTTGTACTTTAAGAAGACTCCATAAGCAAGGTACGTATGTGCTTTGAATTGAGTTTGCATAAGCACTTTTTGAAAACGCAGTACATGTTTGATTTGATGTTCATTCGACGAGAGAGGAATTTGAACATAATATAGTCTAAACAGCTTGTTTCTTTTGGAACATATATGTATATAAGATATGTTGTCGACCCTCAAGCTCATCTAACTACTTTAAGATTTTGGAACCCAAGAAATTGCATGACTGATGATGGCAAACATGCTTTCATTTGATTTCAGTGCGCAGACTTTCCAGAATCACAGCAGATGTTGATTTTTGCCTATTCACGAGAAAATTTCATTTGACTCAAATATTCATTTGAGCTGCTAGGCTCTTAATTTTGCCAGATCGTTTTAGAAAACTTTGTACTTTAAGAAGACTCCATAAGCAAGGTAAGTATGTGCTTTGAATTGAGTTTGCATAAGCACTTTTTTGAAAACGCAGTACATGTTTGATTTGATGTTCATTCGCAACGAGAGAGGGAATTTGAACATAATATAGTCTAAACAGCTTGTTTCTTTTTGGAGCATATATGTATATAAGATATGTTGTCGACCCCTCAAGCTCATCTAACTACTTTAAGATTTTGGAACCCAAGAAATTGCATGACTGATGATGGCAAACATGCTTTCATTTGATTTCAGTGCGCAGACGGGCCAGAATCACAGCAGATGTTGATTTTTGGCGTCTTTTCAGCGAGAAAACTTCATTTGACTCAAATATTCATTTGAGCTGCTAGGCTCTTAATTCTTGCCAGATCGTTTTAGAAAACTTTCTACTTTAAGAAGACTCCCGAAGCAAGGTAAGTATGTGCTTTGAATTGAGTTTGCATAAGCACTTTTTTGAAAACGCAGTACATGTTTGATTTGATGTTCATTCGCGACGAGAGAGGGAATTTGAACATAATATAGTCTAAACAGCTTGTTTCTTTTGGAACATATATGTATATAAGACATGTTGTCGACCCCTCAAGCTCATCTAACTACTTTAAGATTTTGGAAGCTAAGAAATTGCATGACTGATGATGGCAACATGCTTTATTTGATTTCAGTGCAGACGGGCCAGAATCACAGCAGATGTTGATTTTTACGCCTATTCGCCGAGAAAACTTCATTTGACTCAAATATTCATTTGAGCTGCTAGGCTCTTAATTCTTGCCAGATCGTTTTAGAAAACTTTCTACTTTAAGAAGACTCCCAAAGCAAGGTAAGTATGTGCTTTGAATTGAGTTTGCATAAGCACTTTTTTGAAAACGCAGTACATGTTTGATTTGATGTTCATTCGCGATGAGAGAGGGAATTTGAACATAATATAGTCTAAACAGCTTGTTTCTTTTGGAACATATATGTATATAAGATATGTTGTCGACCCTCAAGCTCATCTAACTACTTTAAGATTTTGGAACCCAAGAAATTGCATGACTGATGATGGCAAACATGCTTTCATTTGATTTCAGTGCGCACACGGGCCAGAATCACAGCAGATGTTGATTTTGGCGCCTATTCACGAGAAAACTTCATTTGACTCAAATATTCATTTGAGCTGCTAGGCTCTTAATTCTTGCCAGATCGTTTTAGAAAACTTTGTACTTTAAGAAGACTCCATAAGCAAGGTAAGTATGTGCTTTGAATTGAGTTTGTATAAGCACTTTTTTGAAAACGCAGTACATGTTTGATTTGATGTTCATTCGCGATTTGAGAGAGGAATTTGAACATAATATAGTCTAAACAGCTTGTTTCTTTTGGAACATATATGTATATAAGATATGTTGTCGACCCCTCAAGCTCATCTAACTACTTTAAGATTTTGGAACCCAAGAAATTGCATGACTGATGATGGCAAACATGCTTTCATTTGATTTCAGTGCGCAGACGGGCCAGAATCACAGCAGATGTTGAGTTTTGGCGCCTATTCAGCGAGAAATCTCATTTGACTCAAATATTCATTTGAGCTGCTAGGCTCTTAATTCTTGCCAGATCGTTTTAGAAAACTTTGTACTTTAAGAAGACTCCATAAGCAAGGTAAGTATGTGCTTTGAATTGAGTTTGCATAAGCACTTTTTTGAAAACGCAGTACATGTTTGATTTGATGTTCATTCGCATTTAGAGAGGAATTTGAACATAATATAGTCTAAACAGCTTGTTTCTTTTTTGGAACATATATGTATATAAGATATGTTGTCGACCCTCAAGCTCATCTAACTACTTTAAGATTTTGGAACCCAAGAAATTGCATGACTGATGATGGCAAACATGCTTTCATTTGATTTCAGTGCAGAGACGGCCAGAATCACAGCAGATGTTGATTTTTTATGCCTATTCAGCGAGAAAACTTCATTTGACTCAAATATTCATTTGAGCTGCTAGGCTCTTAATTTCTTGCCAGATCGTTTTAGAAAACTTTGTACTTTAAGAAGACTCCATAAGCAAGGTAAGTATGTGCTTTGAATTGAGTTTGTATAAGCACTTTTGAAAACGCAGTACATGTTTGATTTGATGTTCATTCGCCATTTGAGAGAGGAATTTGAACATAATATAGTCTAAACAGCTTGTTTCTTTTGGAACATATATGTATATAAGATATGTTGTCGACCCCTCAAGCTCATCTAACTACTTTAAGATTTTGGAACCCAAGAAATTGCATGACTGATGATGGCAAACATGCTTTCATTTGATTTCAGTGCGCAGACTTGGCCAGAATCACAGCAGATGTTGATTTTTGGCGTCTATTCGCCGAGAAAACTTCATTTGACTCAAATATTCATTTGAGCTGCTAGGCTCTTAATTCTTGCCAGATCGTTTTAGAAAACTTTGTACTTTAAGAAGACTCCATAAGCAAGGTAAGTATGTGCTTTGAATTGAGTTTGCATAAGCACTTTTTTGAAAACGCAGTACATGTTTGATTTGATGTTCATTCGCGACGAGAGAGGGAATTTGAACATAATATAGTCTAAACAGCTTGTTTCTTTTTGGAGCATATATGTATATAAGATATGTTGTCGACCCCTCAAGCTCATCTAACTACTTTAAGATTTTGGAACCCAAGAAATTGCATGACTGATGATGGCAAACATGCTTTCATTTGATTTCAGTGCGCAGACGGGCCAGAATCACAGCAGATGTTGATTTTTGGCGTCTATTCGCCGAGAAAACTTCATTTGACTCAAATATTCATTTGAGCTGCTAGGCTCTTAATTCTTGCCAGATCGTTTTAGAAAACTTTGTACTTTAAGAAGACTCCATAAGCAAGGTAAGTATGTGCTTTGAATTGAGTTTGCATAAGCACTTTTTTGAAAACGCAGTACATGTTTGATTTGATGTTCATTCGCGACGAGAGGGAATTTGAACATAATATAGTCTAAACAGCTTGTTTCTTTTGGAACATATATGTATGTAAGATATGTTGTCGACCCCTCAATCTCATCTAACTACTTTAAGATTTTGGAACCCAAGAAATTGCATGACTGATGATGGCAAACATGCTTTCATTTGATTTCAGTGCACACTTTCCAGAATCACAGCAGATGTTGATTTTTGCCTATTCACCGAGAAAACTTCATTTGACTCAAATATTCATTTGAGCTGCTAGGCTCTTAATTTTGCCAGATCGTTTTAGAAAACTTTGTACTTTAAGAAGACTCCATAAGCAAGGTACGTATGTGCTTTGAATTGAGTTTGCATAAGCACTTTTTGAAAACGCAGTACATGTTTGATTTGATGTTCATTCGCATTTAGAGAGGGAATTTGAACATAATATAGTCTAAACAGCTTGTTTCTTTTGGAACATATATGTATATAAGATATGTTGTCGACCCTCAAGCTCATCTAACTACTTTAAGATTTTGGAACCCAAGAAATTGCATGACTGATGATGGCAAACATGCTTTCATTTGATTTCAGTGCAGACGGGCCAGAATCACAGCAGTTGTTGATTTTTGGCTCATATTCGGCGAGAAAACTTCATTTGACTCAAATATTCATTTGAGCTGCTAGGCTCTTAATTCTTGCCAGATCGTTTTAGAAAACTTTGTACTTTAAGAAGACTCCATAAGCAAGGTAAGTATGTGCTTTGAATTGAGTTTGCATAAGCACTTTTTGAAAACGCAGTACATGTTTGATTTGATGTTCATTCGCCATTTAGAGAGGGAATTTGAACATAATATAGTCTAAACAGCTTGTTTCTTTTTGGAACATATATGTATATAAGATATGTTGTCGACCCTCAAGCTCATCTAACTACTTTAAGATTTTGGAACCCAAGAAATTGCATGACTGATGATGGCAAACATGCTTTCATTTGATTTCAGTGCATTAACACGGCCAGAATCACAGCAGATGTTGATTTTTACGCCTATTCGCCGAAAACTTCATTTGACTCAAATATTCATTTGAGCTGCTAGGCTCTTAATTCTGCCAGATCGTTTTAGAAAACTTTGTACTTTAAGAAGACTCCATAAGCAAGGTAAGTATGTGCTTTGAATTGAGTTTGCATACACTTTTTGAAAACGCAGTACATGTTTGATTTGATGTTCATTCGCGACGAGAGAGGGAATTTGAACATAATATAGTCTAAACAGCTTGTTTCTTTTTGGAGCATATATGTATATAAGATATGTTGTCGACCCCTCAAGCTCATCTAACTACTTTAAGATTTTGGAACCCAAGAAATTGCATGACTGATGATGGCAAACATGCTTTCATTTGATTTCAGTGCGAGACGGGCCAGAATCACAGCAGATGTTGATTTTGGCGCCTATTCACGAGAAAACTTCATTTGACTCAAATATTCATTTGAGCTGCTAGGCTCTTAATTCTTGCCAGATCGTTTTAGAAAACTTTGTACTTTAAGAAGACTCCCAAAGCAAGGTAAGTATGTGCTTTGAATTGAGTTTGCATAAGCATTTTTTGAAAACGCAGTACATGTTTGATTTGATGTTCATTCGCCATTTAGAGAGGGAATTTGAACATAATATAGTCTAAACAGCTTGTTTCTTTTGGAACATATATGTATATAAGATATGTTGTCGACCCTCAAGCTCATCTAACTACTTTAAGATTTTGGAACCCAAGAAATTGCATGACTGATGATGGCAAACATGCTTTCATTTGATTTCAGTGCAGACGGGCCAGAATCACAGCAGATGTTGATTTTTGGCGTCTATTCGCCGAGAAAACTTCATTTGACTCAAATATTCATTTGAGCTGCTAGGCTCTTAATTCTTGCCAGATCGTTTTAGAAAACTTTGTACTTTAAGAAGACTCCATAAGCAAGGTAAGTATGTGCTTTGAATTGAGTTTGCATAAGCACTTTTTGAAAACGCAGTACATGTTTGATTTGATGTTCATTCGCCACGAGAGAGGGAATTTGAACATAATATAGTCTAAACAGCTTGTTTCTTTTGGAACATATATGTATATAAGATATGTTGTCGACCCCTCAAGCTCATCTAACTACTTTAAGATTTTGGAACCCAAGAAATTGCATGACTGATGATGGCAAACATGCTTTCATTTGATTTCAGTGCGAGACGGGCCAGAATCACAGCAGATGTTGATTTTGGCGCCTATTCGCCGAGAAAACTTCATTTGACTCAAATATTCATTTGAGCTGCTAGGCTCTTAATTTTGCCAGATCGTTTTAGAAAACTTTGTACTTTAAGAAGACTCCATAAGCAAGGTACGTATGTGCTTTGAATTGAGTTTGCATAAGCACTTTTTGAAAACGCAGTACATGTTTGATTTGATGTTCATTCGCGACGAGAGAGGAATTTGAACATAATATAGTCTAAACAGCTTGTTTCTTTTGGAACATATATGTATATAAGATATGTTGTCGACCCTCAAGCTCATCTAACTACTTTAAGATTTTGGAACCCAAGAAATTGCATGACTGATGATGGCAAACATGCTTTCATTTGATTTCAGTGCGCAGACGGGCCAGAATCACAGCAGATGTTGATTTTTGGCGCCTATTCAGCCGAAAATTTCATTTGACTCAAATATTCATTTGAGCTGCTAGGGCTCTTAATTTTGCCAGATCGTTTTAGAAAACTTTGTACTTTAAGAAGACTCCATAAGCAAGGTACGTATGTGCTTTGAATTGAGTTTGCATAAGCACTTTTTGAAAACGCAGTACATGTTTGATTTGATGTTCATTCGCGATTTAGAGAGGGAATATGAACATAATATAGTCTAAACAGCTTATTTTGTTTGGAACATATATGTATATAAGATATGTTGTCGACCCCTCAAGCTCATCTAACTACTTTAAGATTTTGGAACCCAAGAAATTGCATGACTGATGATGGCAAACATGCTTTCATTTGATTTCAGTGCTAGACTTTCCAGAATCACAGCAGATGTTGATTTTTTGGCGCCTATTCACGAGAAAACTTCATTTGACTCAAATATTCATTTGAGCTGCTAGGCTCTTAATTCTTGCCAGATCGTTTTAGAAAACTTTGTACTTTAAGAAGACTCCATAAGCAAGGTAAGTATGTGCTTTGAATTGAGTTTGTATAAGCACTTTTTGAAAACGCAGTACATGTTTGATTTGATGTTCATTCGCGACTAGAGAGGGAATTTGAACATAATATAGTCTAAACAGCTTGTTTCTTTTGGAACATATATGTATATAAGATATGTTGTCGACCCCTCAAGCTCATCTAACTACTTTAAGATTTTGGAACCCAAGAAATTGCATGACTGATGATGGCAAACATGCTTTCATTTGATTTCAGTGCGCAGACGGGCCAGAATCACAGCAGATGTTGAGTTTTGCCTATTCAGCGAAAACTTCATTTGACTCAAATATTCATTTGAGCTGCTAGGCTCTTAATTTTTGCCAGATCGTTTTAGAAAACTTTGTACTTTAAGAAGACTCCCAAAGAAAGCTAAGTATGTGCTTTGAATTGAGTTTGCATAAGCACTTTTTTGAAAACGCAGTACATGTTTGATTTGATGTTCATTCGCGACGAGAGAGGGAATTTGAACATAATATAGTCTAAACAGCTTGTTTCTTTTGGAACATATATGTATATAAGATATGTTGTCGACCCTCAAGCTCATCTAACTACTTTAAGATTTTGGAACCCAAGAAATTGCATGACTGATGATGGCAAACATGCTTTCATTTGATTTCAGTACAGACTTTCCAGAATCACAGCAGATGTTGATTTTTTACGCCTATTCGCCGAGAAAACTTCATTTGACTCAAATATTCATTTGAGCTGCTAGGCTCTTAATTCTTGCCAGATCGTTTTAGAAAACTTTGTACTTTAAGAAGACTCCCAAAGCAAGGTAAGTATGTGCTTTTGAATTGAGTTTGTATAAGCACTTTTTTGAAAAC
>NW_024402060.1:0-11062 GCF_016859285.1 Xiphias gladius
TTCAGTTACGTATTGCTCATACTTCCTTAAATGCTTAGACCAGATGAAATTTGTGAAATACAATCACAAAATGTTAACAACAGGTTGTGAGTGACAACGGTTGCTGCGGTTCATGTGAGTATATTATCACTATAGTAAAAATAATTATTGACAATAAAATTTTTTATAATTAGATAAACTGGTAACACCATTCGAAAAAAGAGTTTGGTAGGGTTGTAACAATGGTAGCGCATTTTTTTACCCTCGCAGGCTTGCCGTAGTGACAGTGAACATTAAATGCACAAACATGAATTTCTCCCCAGATTTATTTGACAGGTTTACAATTGTTGATTTACAACTACAAACTTTGGAATTATATGTGATTTTTTTATCTTTGTCACTTTACAGGCTCAAAAATTGACCCTAATTTGAGCCCATACAGGTCAGCTGCCAATCACTAGTAATCACAAATACAAACAGACAATCATTCATATCAACAGGAAATTTAAAGTTGTCAGTTGCTAACCTGTATGTCTTTGAACTATGATGATGTCACAGTTTATGTGACATCATCATCCTTTCTGATCTTGAAGTGCAATGTTTAGTGTTTAATTACCAAAATAAAACACCGCAACCAGTTTTAAAAATAATTATGAATTCAGGAAGTGACATGAGAAAAGCTTAAAATTTACATTTACATTTACAATGTTCAGCTTGAGTGTTTGGCTTTTAATTACCAAAATAAAAGATGATTTAATTTGTCTCTACAATTCACGTTTTTGTTTATGTGTGGCAATTAATCAGTTTATCTCTTGCTGTAATGCTTTATCAAACCTATTATCTTACTGTGAGACTAAAAGAAAGCAGCTTATGGTGCTTATTAAACTCAGGTGCTTGTACTAAACAGAGGTGTTATTCTGTAAAGAATGCACCCAAAGATATATGGTTGTCGATATGTGAAAAACAACCCCTTATATGGAAACGGCATGACAATTTGAAAAACCGTCCTTGGGTGCTGTGAAGTGTCTTGTCTTTTCTACCTCTTTTTTCTACAGATAAGTCGTTAAATAGGGAGAGTCAATCATGTCCAGAGTGAAATGTCCGTACGAGGGAGGCACATACCTGAATTAATCTGATGGTTCCTCCAGTCGGCAGCCTTTTATCGTCAAACAGGCTGATGACATGTGAGGGTTGGAGTCAGCATCACTAGGAAAGTGTTTCATGGTAATAAACCGGTGCCCCAGAGCTTCGCTGGGGGTGATTCTTTTTCCGGATCTATGTGCAGCATCCGTTTGAGGATGCTTAAAAGGCTACGTTGTCCTCATACTCAGTGGTACGCTTCACGTCTGGGCGAGTCTTCACTATGTCATCGAGACTGGTAAACATGTCAAAAATTCCACGATACGGCCTAGGAAAGGAACATGTTGCAAGAAAGTATTCAACCGCTGTATTCAGCCTCCATGAAGGACTAGGGGAGTCTTGGTCTTTCCTGCAAAACTCTTTGGTATAAATTCCTGAATTCAGCAAGTGATCCTCAGGCTGACCCTGAAGCTGCACGATGACTCTCATTACCTCATATTCGCACTCTGTTGGATACAGGTGCCTACCGAGGTACATAAAGGCCAAAACACAGCCAAGATACCACATGTCTACAGCCTCATTCAATGGAAGGCCCAGGATGACTTCAGGGGCCCTGTAGCCAAGGGCCTGAATCTGGATACCAAGGCACATTTTGGAGACAGGGACAGCCAAACCAAAATCAATCAGTTTCAGCTTGAAGGGCTGCAGCTGACGATTAACCAACATTATGTTGTCTGGCTTGATGTCTGCATGTGCCAGACCTATGCCCTTGAGGGCATTCAGAGCCACCAGCATCTGTTGTGTGATTACTCCGATCTCAGACAGATCCAATGGCTTGATGGACCTCTCTTTCATGAAATGATAGATGCTTATGTCCAGCATTTCAAATGCCAGACAAACAAATCCTCTGTGCTTTAAATGCTCACTGAACCTGACCAAGTTGTTCTTGTCTTGGTCAAGCTCCTGAGTTTTTTAAGCATGGCCACCTCTGTTTCACCAGCCCAGGCCACATCTTTCCTCACAATCTTCACTGCCATCCTTTCCTTGGTGTCTAATCTTATGCACTGGGCCACTTTCCCAAAAGTCCCTGCCCCAGGAACTTCTCAGTGAGGTACCCAGTTGATTTACCGGACAGAACATCGTGCTCTTCTATCTGTAAATCTTTCCTTCTGTTGAAAAGTGTTGAGATTAGTCCCATTTCTAACAGTTAAATGTTACCAGTTAAATCGACTGCAATTCGAAATGACCTCTCCAATTATCATGTGTTACTGACCAGTAAAAAAGTAAGTGATGTCACAATCCTGACATCACTTCAGTTTTTTGCTTTGATCTGGAGATGATCTTGTGATGTTTGGCTTTTAATTACCAAAATAAATCACCGCACCCAGTTTTAAAAATAATTATGAATTCAGGAAGTGACATGAGAAAAGCTTGTAACTTACATTTACATTTACAATGCTCAGCTTCACTGTTTGGCTTTTAATTACTAAAATAAAAGGTTATTTAATTTGTTTTTTACAATTCACGTTTTTGTTTATGTGTGGCAATTAATCAGTTTACCTGTAGCTGTAATGCTTTATCAAACCTATAAAACATATTAGTGTCTGTGCCATAAATATTACACTAACTAAAACATTTCAATGTATGTTGAATTTTTACATCCCGATGGAAAAACATTCCTAATAGAATCTTATGCTGCTTTTTTGGTGGAAGAGAGCTCACTGTAATGAGATGTGACAGGAGAAGAGATATTGAGGCTCTAGTGCTCCCTCTAGTGGAGTAAATCATTCCTGTAGTTGAACATTAGTCTCTAACATGGAAATACTTTTGATTGAAATGGATGAATATCTCTCACTTAATTTCAGTCTATGTTTTACTGTTTTTATTGTGCTGTATATTATGTTGTATATACGTAGTTTATTTCACTATGTACAAATTAATTATTTGTAACCCAAATAAACAAAACACAAGCAAATGGAGAAACAAATTCACCTATATCACACGATATGTGGCCTGAAGAAATGAGCATAAATACCGAAAATACAAAGTGGCTGCAAGTCGTACATACAAGTTAAAAGAGTTCTCTAGCAGTTTACTGTAGTATTGCACTTCCCCAAAGTTAAAGTTGAAGACTTATGAGAGGCAGATTAAATATAAAATGGTCAAAATCGATGTAGCAACAGCAGAGACATCCTGACTTAGAGTCCTTAATATGGGTTAAACTCACAAACACTTCATTCTACAGGATACGTTACTAGACTGGATGACTGGTTTGAACCCCAAACCTTCTTGCTGTTAGGCGATAGCACTAACCACTGCAATCGTCGTTTCAAAATAGTTTTTACAGAATACAGCATTTGACCTAAAACAAGATAGACAGTACAACAAAGTGCTTTTTTTTTTAATAAAATATAAATAAAATACAATACCAGTGGGTGAAAAAGCTGAATCCTCATTTTTCATTACAAAATAAAATTGCAAAATCTATACTCTTTCAACCTAATTTTTCAAAACACAGTTTACTCAACTCTCTTTCATCTATTAACATGTATGAGTAAAGACCGCTCTGATCCAGGGCATAGTCCTGGTTATTGTTATAACCTGGACTTTTGAGTCACTCGTCTCATGAAATTTGTTGCATGAAGAATGATAAAAATACAAACTAACTAGAAGGCAAACAATCTTCTTCAGTTAATCTTGAGGTGAAAAAACTATGTCAAGCCAGTGCAAAATGGAAAAACACAGGACTTCTCTGAACAGAAAGGTCTCGCCCATTAAAGTAGATACAAACCATGTAAAATAAACTGGCCGACAGGGGCAGCATTGAGCAAACTGCTGCTGAGCAGAACTCATACATATATTGCATGTCAACGCAGACTAGAAACTCACTTTGTTTAACTGTCAGATCTCTGGGATGTCTTCAAGCAAACAATATGTGAGGATAACCGTACTAAATGAAACTAACATACTTCCTTAAATGCTTAGACCAGATGAAATTTGTGAAATACAATCACAAAATGTTAACAACAGGTTGTGAGTGACAACGGTTGCTGCCGGTTCATGTGAGTATATTATCACTATAGTAAAAATAATTATTGACAATAAAATTTTTATAATTGGTAATGTAAACTGGTAACACCATTCGAAAAGAGTTTGGTAGGGTTGTAACAATGGTAACGGCAAGATTTTTACCCTCGCAGGCTTGCCGTAGTGACAGTGAACATTAAATGCACAAACATGAATTTCTCCCCAGATTTATTTGACAGGTTTACAATTGTTGATTTACAACTACAAACTTTGGAATTATATGTGATTTTTTATCTTTGTCACTTTACAGGCTCAAAAATTGACCCTAATTTGAGCCCATACAGGTCAGCTGCCAATCACTAGTAATCACAAATACAAACAGACAATCATTCATATCAACAGGAAATTTAAAGTTGTCAGTTAAGCTAACCTGTATGTCTTTGAACTATGATGATGTCACAGTTTATGTGACATCATCATCCTTTCTGATCTTGAAGTGCAATGTTTAGTGTTTAATTACCAAAATAAAACACCGCAACCAGTTTTAAAAATAATTATGAATTCAGGAAGTGACATGAGAAAAGCTTAAAATTTACATTTACATTTACAATGTTCAGCTTGAGTGTTTGGCTTTTAATTACCAAAATAAAAGATGATTTAATTTGTCTCTACAATTCACGTTTTTGTTTATGTGTGGCAATTAATCAGTTTACCTGTAGCTGTAATGCTTTATCAAACCTATAAAACATATTAGTGTCTGTGCCATAAATATTACACTAACTAAAACATTTCAATGTATGTTGAATTTTTACATCCCGATGGAAAAACATTCCTAATAGAATCTTATGCTGCTTTTTTGGTGGAAGAGAGCTCACTGTAATGAGATGTGACAGGAGAAGAGATATTGAGGCCCTAGGACTCACTCTAGTGGAGTAAATCATTCCTGTAGTTGAACATTAGTCTCTAACATGGAAATACTTTTGATTGAAATGAATGAATATCTCTCACTTAATTTCAGTCTATGTTTTACTGTTTTTATTGTGCTGTATATTATGTTGTATATACGTAGTTTATTTCACTATGTACAAATTAATTATTTGTAACCCAAATAAACAAAACACAAGCAAATGGAGAAACAAATTCACCTATATCACACGATATGTGGCCTGAAGAAATGAGCCGCAAATACCGAAAATACAAAGTGGCTGCAAGTCGTACATACAAGTTAAAAGAGTTCTCTAGCAGTTTACTGTAGTATTGCACTTCCCCAAAGTTAAAGTTGAAGACTTATGAGAGGCAGATTAAATATAAAATGGTCAAAATCGATGTAGCAACAGCAGAGACATCCTGACTTAGAGTCCTTAATATGGGTTAAACTCCACAAACACTTCATTCTACAGGATACGTTACTAGACTGGATGACTGGTTTGAACCCCAAACCTTCTTGCTGTTAGGCGATAGCACTAACCACTGCAATCGTCGTTTCAAAATAGTTTTTACAGAATACAGCATTTGACCTAAAACAAGATAGACAGTACAACAAAGTGCTTTTTTTTTTTTTATAAAATATAAATAAAATACAATACCAGTGGGTGAAAAAGCTGAATCCTCATTTTCATTACAAAATAAAATTGCAAAATCTATACTCTTTCAACCTAATTTTTCAAAACACAGTTTACTCAACTCTCTTTCATCTATTAACATGTATGAGTAAAGACCGCTCTGATCCAGGGCATAGTCCTGGTTATTGTTATAACCTGGACTTTTGAGTCACTCGTCTCATGAAATTTGTTGCATGAAGAATGATAAAAATACAAACTAACTAGAAGGCAAACAATCTTCTTCAGTTAATCTTGAGGTGAGAAAAACTATGTCAAGCCAGTGCAAAATGGAAAAACACAGGACTTCTCTGAACAGAAAGGTCTCGCCCATTAAAGTAGATACAAACCATGTAAAATAAACTGGCCGACAGGGCAGCATTGAGCAAACTGCTGCTGAGCAGAACTCATACATATATTGCATGTCAACGCAGACTAGAAACTCACTTTGTTTAACTGTCAGATCTCTGGGATGTCTTCAAGCAAACAATATGTGAGGATAACCGTACTAAATGAAACTAACATACTTCCTTAAATGCTTAGACCAGATGAAATTTGTGAAATACAATCACAAAATGTTAACAACAGGTTGTGAGTGACAACGGTTGCTGCCGGTTCATGTGAGTATATTATCACTATAGTAAAAAATAATTATTGACAATAAAATTTTTATAATTTTTAATGTATACTGGTAACACCATTCAAAAGTTTGGTAGGGTTGTAACAATGGTAACGGTAGCATTTTTTTACCCTCGCAGGCTTGCCGTAGTGACAGTGAACATTAAATGCACAAACATGAATTTCTCCCCCAGATTTATTTGACAGGTTTACAATTGTTGATTTACAACTACAAACTTTGGAATTATATGTGATTTTTTTTATCTTTGTCACTTTACAGGCTCAAAAAATTGACCCTAATTTGAGCCCATACAGGTCAGCTGCCAATCACTAGTAATCACAAATACAAACAGACAATCATTCATATCAACAGGAAATTTAAAGTTGTCAGTTAAGCTAACCTGTATGTCTTTGAACTATGATGATGTCACAGTTTATGTGACATCATCATCCTTTCTGATCTTGAAGTGCAAT
The DNA here is from genome assembly GCF_016859285.1 of Xiphias gladius. NCBI lineage: Eukaryota > Metazoa > Chordata > Actinopteri > Istiophoriformes > Xiphiidae > Xiphias > Xiphias gladius. Next base: position 6,777 of record NW_024402060.1, read on the forward strand.
GTTTAGTGTTTAATTACCAAAATAAAACACCGCAACCAGTTTTAAAAATAATTATGAATTCAGGAAGTGACATGAGAAAAGCTTAAAATTTACATTTACATTTACAATGTTCAGCTTGAGTGTTTGGCTTTTAATTACCAAAATAAAAGATGATTTAATTTGTCTCTACAATTCACGTTTTTGTTTATGTGTGGCAATTAATCAGTTTATCTCTTGCTGTAATGCTTTATCAAACCTATTATCTTACTGTGAGACTAAAAGAAAGCAGCTTATGGTGCTTATTAAACTCAGGTGCTTGTACTAAACAGAGGTGTTATTCTGTAAAGAATGCACCCAAAGATATATGGTTGTCGATATGTGAAAAACAACCCCTTATATGGAAACGGCATGACAATTTGAAAAACCGTCTTGGGTGCTGTGAAGTGTCTTGTCTTTTTTCTACCCTTTTTTCTACAGATAAGTCGTTAAATAGGGAGAGTCAATCATGTCCAGAGTGAAATGTCCGTACGAGGGAGGCACATACCTGAATTAATCTGATGGTTCCTCCAGTCGGCAGCCTTTTATCGCCAAACAGGCTGATGACATGTGAGGGTTGAGTCAGCATCACTAGGAAAGTGTTTCATGGTAATAAACCGGTGCCCCAGAGCTTCGCTGGGGTGATTCTTTTTCGGATCTACGTGCAGCATCCGCTTGAGGATGCTTAAAAGGCTACGTTGTCCTCATACTCAGTGGCACGCTTCACGCCTGGGCGAGTCTTCACTATGTCATCGAGACTGGTAAACATGTCAAAAATTCCACGATACGGCCTAGGAAAGGAACATGTTGCAAGAAAGTATTCAACCGCTGTATTCAGCCTCCATGAAGGACTAGGGAGTCTTGGTCTTTCCTGCAAAACTCTTTGGTATAAATTCCTGAATTCAGCAAGTGATCCTCAGGCTGACCCTGAAGCTGCATCGATGACTCTCATTACCTCATATTCGCACTCTGTTGGATACAGGTGCCTACCGAGGTACATAAAGGCCAAAACACAGCCAAGATACCACATGTCTACAGCCTCATTCAATGGAAGGCCCAGGATGACTTCAGGGGCCCCTGTAGCCAAGGGCCTGAATCTGGATGCCAAGGCACATTTCTGAGACAGGGATAGCCAAACCAAAATCAATCAGTTTCAGCTTGAAGGGCTGCAGCTGACGATTAACTAACATTATGTTGTCTGGCTTGATGTCTGCATGTGCCAGACCTATGCCCTTGAGGGCGTTCAGAGCCACCAGCATCTGTTGTGTGATTACTCCGATCTCAGACAGATCCAATGGCTTGATGGACCTCTCTTCATGAAATGATAGATGCTTATGTCCAGCATTTCAAATGCCAGACAAACAAATCCTCTGTGCTTTAAATGCTCACTGAACCTGACCAAGTTGTTGTTGTCTTGGTCAAGCTCCCTGAGTTTTATTAGAATGGCCACCTCTGTTTCACCTCCCCACGCCACATCTTTCCTCACAATCTTCACGGCCATCCTTTCCTTGGTGTCTAATCTCATGCACTGGGCCACTTTCCCAAAAGTCCACTGCCCCAGGAACTTCTCAGTGAGGTACCCAGTTGATTTACCGGACAGAACATCGTGCTCTTCTATCTGTAAATCTTTCCTTCTGTTGAAAAGTGTTGAGATTAGTCCCATTTCTAACAGTTAAATGTTACCAGTTAAATCGACTGCAATTCGAAATGACCTCTCCAATTATCATGTGTTACTGACCAGTAAAAAAGTAAGTGATGTCACAATCCTGACATCACTTCAGTTTTTTGCTTTGATCTGGAGATGATCTTGTGATGTTTGGCTTTTAATTACCAAAATAAATCACCGCACCCAGTTTTAAAAATAATTATGAATTCAGGAAGTGACATGAGAAAAGCTTGTAACTTACATTTACATTTACAATGCTCAGCTTCACTGTTTGGCTTTTAATTACTAAAATAAAAGGTTATTTAATTTGTTTTTACAATTCACGTTTTTGTTTATGTGGCAATTAATCAGTTTACCTGTAGCTGTAATGCTTTTATCAAACCTATAAAACATATTAGTGTCTGTGCCATAAATATTACACTAACTAAAACATTTCAATGTATGTTGAATTTTTACATCCCGATGGAAAAACATTCCTAATAGAATCTTATGCTGCTTTTTTGGTGGAAGAGAGCTCACTGTAATGAGATGTGACAGGAGAAGAGATATTGAGGCTCTAGTGCTCACTCTAGTGGAGTAAATCATTCCTGTAGTTGAACATTAGTCTCTAACATGGAAATACTTTTGATTGAAATGAATGAATATCTCACTTAATTTCAGTCTATGTTTTACTGTTTTTATTGTGCTGTATATTATGTTGTATATACGTAGTTTATTTCACTATGTACAAATTAATTATTTGTAACCCAAATAAACAAAACACAAGCAAATGGAGAAACAAATTCACCTATATCACACGATATGTGGCCTGAAGAAATGAGCCAAATACCGAAAATACAAAGTGGCTGCAAGTCGTACATACAAGTTAAAAGAGTTCTCTAGCAGTTTACTGTAGTATTGCACTTCCCCAAAGTTAAAGTTGAAGACTTATGAGAGGCAGATTAAATATAAAATGGTCAAAATCGATGTAGCAACAGCAGAGACATCCTGACTTAGAGTCCTTAATATGGGTTAAACTCCACAAACACTTCATTCTACAGGATACGTTACTAGACTGATGACTGGTTTGAACCCCAAACCTTCTTGCTGTTAGGCGATAGCACTAACCACTGCAATCGTCTGCTTCAAAATAGTTTTACAGAATACAGCATTTGACCTAAAACAAGATAGACAGTACAACAAAGTGCTTTTTTTTTTTTTTAATAAAATATAAATAAAATACAATACCAGTGGGTGAAAAAGCTGAATCCTCATTTTTCATTACAAAATAAAATTGCAAAATCTATACTCTTTCAACCTAATTTTCAAAACACAGTTTACTCAACTCTCTTTCATCTATTAACATGTATGAGTAAAGACCGCTTGATCCAGGGCATAGTCCTGGTTATTGTTATAACCTGGACTTTGAGTCACTCGTCCTCATGAAATTTGTTGCATGAAGAATGATAAAAATACAAACTAACTAGAAGGCAAACAATCTTCTTCAGTTAATCTTGAGGTGAGAAAACTATGTCAAGCCAGTGCAAAATGGAAAAACACAGGACTTCTCTGAACAGAAAGGTCTCGCCCATTAAAGTAGATACAAACCATGTAAAATAAACTGGCCGACAGGGGCAGCATTGAGCAAACTGCTGCTGAGCAGAACTCATACATATATTGCATGTCAACGCAGACTAGAAACTCACTTTGTTTAACTGTCAGATCTCTGGGATGTCTTCAAGCAAACAATATGTGAGGATAACCGTACTAAATGAAACTAACATACTTCCTTAAATGCTTAGACCAGATGAAATTTAGAAATACAATCACAAAATGTTAACAACAGGTTGTGAGTGACAACGGTTGCTGCCGGTTCATGTGAGTATATTATCACTATAGTAAAAATAATTATTGACAATAAAATTTTTATAATTGGTAATGTAAACTGGTAACACCATTCGAAAAGAGTTTGGTAGGGTTGTAACAATGGTAACGGCAAGATTTTTTACCCTCGCAGGCTTGCCGTAGTGACAGTGAACATTAAATGCACAAACATGAATTTCTCCCCAGATTTATTTGACAGGTTTACAATTGTTGATTTACAACTACAAACTTTGGAATTATATGTGATTTTTTTATCTTTGTCACTTTACAGGCTCAAAAATTGACCCTAATTTGAGCCCATACAGGTCAGCTGCCAATCACTAGTAATCACAAATACAAACAGACAATCATTCATATCAACAGGAAATTTAAAGTTGTCAGTTGCTAACCTGTATGTTTTGAACTATGATGATGTCACAGTTTATGTGACATCATCATCCTTTCTGATCTTGAAGTGCAATGTTTAGTGTTTAATTACCAAAATAAAACACCGCAACCAGTTTTAAAAATAATTATGAATTCAGGAAGTGACATGAGAAAAGCTAAAATTTACATTTACATTTACAATGTTCAGCTTGAGTGTTTGGCTTTTAATTACCAAAATAAAAGATGATTTAATTTGTCTCTACAATTCACGTTTTGTTTATGTGTGGCAATTAATCAGTTTATCTCTTGCTGTAATGCTTTATCAAACCTATTATCTTACTGTGAGACTAAAAGAAAGCAGCTTATGGTGCTTATT